>NW_027098917.1:0-148113 GCF_037042795.1 Molothrus aeneus | reverse complement strand
GGAGGCGAAGAAGCGGCTTCTTCGCACACAGAGCATTGTGGCGAGCGCAGGGAGCTCCTGAGAGCGGTTTGTGCCGAAAGAAGCCCGGGACCGGCACTTAGCTTCGGAGAGCTGCGTATCTGCGTCTTCTGCGTGTCTTGCCGCTCTACACTCAGCAAAAAGCTTTTCCACCATATCTTGCAAGGAGAAACTCTGCCAGGAAAGAAAACATCCAAAATCTTGTTCTAAAGCTTGCACGGGGGTCTGCAAAGAGTTTGGCAAGAATGAAAGGTAGTTGTCCAAAACTCGTTCTTTTCCAATAGAATAACCATGGAAAAGGCAGGAGAGTGGTAAAGTACTGTTTTCTCTAAGTCTGAAGGCTGCCCACACTGTGCCTGTGTGCCGCAGCTTGCATCTTCGCCTTTGGGAAGCTGCCGCTCGCCGATTCTCCCGCAGGCGAAGAAGCGGCTTCTTCGCACACAGAGCATTGTGGCGAGCGCAGGGAGCTCCTGAGAGCGGTTTGTGCCGAAAGAAGCCCGGGACCGGCACTTAGCTTCGGAGAGCTGCGTATCTGCGTCTTCTGCGTGTCTTGCCGCTCTACACTCAGTCAAAAGCTTTTCCACCATATCTTGCAAGGAGAAACTCTGCCAGGAAAGAAAACATCCAAAATCTTGTTCTAAAGCTTGCACGGGGGTCTGCAAAGAGTTTGGCAAGAATGAAAGGTAGTTGTCCAAAACTCGTTCTTTTCCAATAGAATAACCATGGAAAAGGCAGGAGAGTGGTAAAGTACTGTTTTCTCTAAGTCTGAAGGCTGCCCACACTGTGCCTGTGTGCCGCAGCTTGCATCTTCGCCTTTGGGAAGCTGCCGCTCGCCGATTCTCCCGGAGGCGAAGAAGCGGCTTCTTCGCACACAGAGCATTGTGGCGAGCGCAGGGAGCTCCTGAGAGCGGTTTGTGCCGAAAGAAGCCCGGGACCGGCACTTAGCTTCGGAGAGCTGCGTATCTGCGTCTTCTGCGTGTCTTGCCGCTCTACACTCAGCCAAAAGCTTTTCCACCATATCTTGCAAGGAGAAACTCTGCCAGGAAAGAAAACATCCAAAATCTTGTTCTAAAGCTTGCACGGGGGTCTGCAAAGAGTTTGGCAAGAATGAAAGGTAGTTGTCCAAAACTCGTTCTTTTCCAATAGAATAACCATGGAAAAGGCAGGAGAGTGGTAAAGTACTGTTTTCTCTAAGTCTGAAGGCTGCCCACACTGTGCCTGTGTGCCGCAGCTTGCATCTTCGCCTTTGGGAAGCTGCCGCTCGCCGATTCTCCCGCAGGCGAAGAAGCGGCTTCTTCGCACACAGAGCATTGTGGCGAGCGCAGGGAGCTCCTGAGAGCGGTTTGTGCCGAAAGAAGCCCGGGACCGGCACTTAGCTTCGGAGAGCTGCGTATCTGCGTCTTCTGCGTGTCTTGCCGCTCTACACTCAGCAAAAAGCTTTTCCACCATATCTTGCAAGGAGAAACTCTGCCAGGAAAGAAAACATCCAAAATCTGGTTCTAAAGCTTGCACGGGGGTCTGCAAAGAGTTTGGCAAGAATGAAAGGTAGTTGTCCAAAACTCGTTCTTTTCCAATAGAATAACCATGGAAAAGGCAGGAGAGTGGTAAAGTACTGTTTTCTCTAAGTCTGAAGGCTGCCCACACTGTGCCTGTGTGCTGCAGCTTGCATCTTCGCCTTTGCGAAGCTGCCGCTCGCCGATTCTCCCGGAGGCGAAGAAGCGGCTTCTTCGCACACAGAGCATTGTGGCGAGCGCAGGGAGCTCCTGAGAGCGGTTTGTGCCGAAAGAAGCCCGGGACCGGCACTTAGCTTCGGAGAGCTGCGTATCTGCGTCTTCTGCGTGTCTTGCCGCTCTACACTCAGCCAAAAGCTTTTCCACCATATCTTGCAAGGAGAAACTCTGCCAGGAAAGAAAACATCCAAAATCTTGTTCTAAAGCTTGCACGGAGGTCTGCAAAGAGTTTGGCAAGAATGAAAGGTAGTTGTCCAAAACTCGTTCTTTTCCAATAGAATAACCATGGATAAGGCAGGAGAGTGGTAAAGTACTGTTTTCTCTAAGTCTGAAGGCTGCCCACACTGTGCCTGTGTGCTGCAGCTTGCATCTTCGCCTTTGGGAAGCTGCCGCTCGCCGATTCTCCCGCAGGCGAAGAAGCGGCTTCTTCGCACACAGAGCATTGTGGCGAGCGCAGGGAGCTCCTGAGAGCGGTTTGTGCCGAAAGAAGCCCGGGACCGGCACTTAGCTTCGGAGAGCTGCGTATCTGCGTCTTCTGCGTGTCTTGCCGCTCTACACTCAGCAAAAAGCTTTTCCACCATATCTTGCAAGGAGAAACTCTGCCAGGAAAGAAAACATCCAAAATCTTGTTCTAAAGCTTGCACGGGGGTCTGCAAAGAGTTTGGCAAGAATGAAAGGTAGTTGTCCAAAACTCGTTCTTTTCCAATAGAATAACCATGGAAAAGGCAGGAGAGTGGTAAAGTACTGTTTTCTCTAAGTCTGAAGGCTGCCCACACTGTGCCTGTGTGCCGCAGCTTGCATCTTCGCCTTTGGGAAGCTGCCGCTCGCCGATTCTCCCGCAGGCGAAGAAGCGGCTTCTTCGCACACAGAGCATTGTGGCGAGCGCAGGGAGCTCCTGAGAGCGGTTTGTGCCGAAAGAAGCCCGGGACCGGCACTTAGCTTCGGAGAGCTGCGTATCTGCGTCTTCTGCGTGTCTTGCCGCTCTACACTCAGCAAAAAGCTTTTCCACCATATCTTGCAAGGAGAAACTCTGCCAGGAAAGAAAACATCCAAAATCTTGTTCTAAAGCTTGCACGGGGGTCTGCAAAGAGTTTGGCAAGAATGAAAGGTAGTTGTCCAAAACTCGTTCTTTTCCAATAGAATAACCATGGAAAAGGCAGGAGAGTGGTAAAGTACTGTTTTCTCTAAGTCTGAATGCTGCCCACACTGTGCCTGCGTGCTGCAGCTTGCATCTTCGCCTTTGGGAAGCTGCCGCTCGCCGATTCTCCCGGAGGCGAAGAAGCGGCTTCTTCGCACACAGAGCATTGTGGCGAGCGCAGGGAGCTCCTGAGAGCGGTTTGTGCCGAAAGAAACCCGGGACCGGCACTTAGCTTCGGAGAGCTGCGTATCTGCGTCTTCTGCGTGTCTTGCCGCTCTACACTCAGCCAAAAGCTTTTCCACCATATCTTGCAAGGAGAAACTCTGCCAGGAAAGAAAACATCCAAAATCTTGTTCTAAAGCTTGCACGGGGGTCTGCAAAGAGTTTGGCAAGAATGAAAGGTAGTTGTCCAAAACTCGTTCTTTTCCAATAGAATAACCATGGAAAAGGCAGGAGAGTGGTAAAGTACTGTTTTCTCTAAGTCTGAAGGCTGCCCACACTGTGCCTGTGTGCCGCAGCTTGCATCTTCGCCTTTGGGAAGCTGCCGCTCGCCGATTCTCCCGGAGGCGAAGAAGCGGCTTCTTCGCACACAGAGCATTGTGGCGAGCGCAGGGAGCTCCTGAGAGCGGTTTGTGCCGAAAGAAGCCCGGGACCGGCACTTAGCTTCGGAGAGCTGCGTATCTGCGTCTTCTGCGTGTCTTGCCGCTCTACACTCAGCCGAAAGCTTTTCCACCATATCTTGCAAGGAGAAACTCTGCCAGGAAAGAAAACATCCAAAATCTTGTTCTAAAGCTTGCACGGGGGTCTGCAAAGAGTTTGGCAAGAATGAAAGGTAGTTGTCCAAAACTCGTTCTTTTCCAATAGAATAACCATGGAAAAGGCAGGAGAGTGGTAAAGTACTGTTTTCTCTAAGTCTGAATGCTGCCCACACTGTGCCTGTGTGCTGCACCTTGCATCTTCGCCTTTGGGAAGCTGCCGCTCGCCGATTCTCCCGCAGGCGAAGAAGCGGCTTCTTCGCACACAGAGCATTGTGGCGAGCGCAGGGAGCTCCTGAGAGCGGTTTGTGCCGAAAGAAGCCCGGGACCGGCACTTAGCTTCGGAGAGCTGCGTATCCGCGTCTTCTGCGTGTCTTGCCGCTCTACACTCAGCAAAAAGCTTTTCCACCATATCTTGCAAGGAGAAACTCTGCCAGGAAAGAAAACATCCAAAAACTTGTTCTAAAGCTTGCACGGGGGTCTGCAAAGAGTTTGGCAAGAATGAAAGGTAGTTGTCCAAAACTCGTTCTTTTCCAATAGAATAACCATGGAAAAGGCAGGAGAGTGGTAAAGTACTGTTTTCTCTAAGTCTGAAGGCTGCCCACACTGTGCCTGTGTGCCGCAGCTTGCATCTTCGCCTTTGGCAAGCTGCCGCTCGCCGATTCTCCCGCAGGCGAAGAAGCGGCTTCTTCGCACACAGAGCATTGTGGCGAGCGCAGGGAGCTCCTGAGAGCGGTTTGTGCCGAAAGAAGCCCGGGACCGGCACTTAGCTTCGGAGAGCTGCGTATCTGCGTCTTCTGTGTGTCTTGCCGCTCTACACTCAGCAAAAAGCTTTTCCACCATATCTTGCAAGGAGAAACTCTGCCAGGAAAGAAAACATCCAAAATCTTGTTCTAAAGCTTGCACGGGGGTCTGCAAAGAGTTTGGCAAGAATGAAAGGTAGTTGTCCAAAACTCGTTCTTTTCCAATAGAATAACCATGGATAAGGCAGGAGAGTGGTAAAGTACTGTTTTCTCTAAGTCTGAAGGCTGCCCACACTGTGCCTGTGTGCTGCAGCTTGCATCTTCGCCTTTGGGAAGCTGCCGCTCGCCGATTCTCCCGGAGGCGAAGAAGCGGCTTCTTCGCACACAGAGCATTGTGGCGAGCGCAGGGAGCTCCTGAGAGCGGTTTGTGCCGAAAGAAGCCCGGGACCGGCACTTAGCTTCGGAGAGCTGCGTATCTGCGTCTTCTGCGTGTCTTGCCGCTCTACACTCAGCAAAAAGCTTTTCCACCATATCTTGCAAGGAGAAACTCTGCCAGGAAAGAAAACATCCAAAATCTTGTTCTAAAGCTTGCACGGGGGTCTGCAAAGAGTTTGGCAAGAATGAAAGGTAGTTGTCCAAAACTCGTTCTTTTCCAATAGAATAACCATGGAAAAGGCAGGAGAGTGGTAAAGTACTGTTTTCTCTAAGTCTGAAGGCTGCCCACACTGTGCCTGTGTGCTGCAGCTTGCATCTTCGCCTTTGGCAAGCTGCCGCTCGCCGATTCTCCCGGAGGCGAAGAAGCGGCTTCTTCGCACACAGAGCATTGTGGCGAGCGCAGGGAGCTCCTGAGAGCGGTTTGTGCCGAAAGAAGCCCGGGACCGGCACTTAGCTTCGGAGAGCTGCGTATCTGCGTCTTCTGCGTGTCTTGCCGCTCTACACTCAGCCAAAAGCTTTTCCACCATATCTTGCAAGGAGAAACTCTGCCAGGAAAGAAAACATCCAAAATCTTGTTCTAAAGCTTGCACGGGGGTCTGCAAAGAGTTTGGCAAGAATGAAAGGTAGTTGTCCAAAACTCGTTCTTTTCCAATAGAATAACCATGGAAAAGGCAGGAGAGTGGTAAAGTACTGTTTTCTCTAAGTCTGAATGCTGCCCACACTGTGCCTGTGTGCTGCACCTTGCATCTTCGCCTTTGGGAAGCTGCCGCTCGCCGATTCTCCCGCAGGCGAAGAAGCGGCTTCTTCGCACACAGAGCATTGTGGCGAGCGCAGGGAGCTCCTGAGAGCGGTTTGTGCCGAAAGAAGCCCGGGACCGGCACTTAGCTTCGGAGAGCTGCGTATCCGCGTCTTCTGCGTGTCTTGCCGCTCTACACTCAGCAAAAAGCTTTTCCACCATATCTTGCAAGGAGAAACTCTGCCAGGAAAGAAAACATCCAAAATCTGGTTCTAAAGCTTGCACGGGGGTCTGCAAAGAGTTTGGCAAGAATGAAAGGTAGTTGTCCAAAACTCGTTCTTTTCCAATAGAATAACCATGGAAAAGGCAGGAGAGTGGTAAAGTACTGTTTTCTCTAAGTCTGAATGCTGCCCACACTGTGCCTGTGTGCTGCAGCTTGCATCTTCGCCTTTGGGAAGCTGCCGCTCGCCGATTCTCCCGCAGGCGAAGAAGCGGCTTCTTCGCACACAGAGCATTGTGGCGAGCGCAGGGAGCTCCTGAGAGCGGTTTGTGCCGAAAGAAGCCCGGGACCGGCACTTAGCTTCGGAGAGCTGCGTATCTGCGTCTTCTGCGTGTCTTGCCGCTCTACACTCAGCCAAAAGCTTTTCCACCATATCTTGCAAGGAGAAACTCTGCCAGGAAAGAAAACATCCAAAATCTGGTTCTAAAGCTTGCACGGGGGTCTGCAAAGAGTTTGGCAAGAATGAAAGGTAGTTGTCCAAAACTCGTTCTTTTCCAATAGAATAACCATGGAAAAGGCAGGAGAGTGGTAAAGTACTGTTTTCTCTAAGTCTGAAGGCTGCCCACACTGTGCCTGTGTGCTGCAGCTTGCATCTTCGCCTTTGGGAAGCTGCCGCTCGCCGATTCTCCCGCAGGCGAAGAAGCGGCTTCTTCGCACACAGAGCATTGTGGCGAGCGCAGGGAGCTCCTGAGAGCGGTTTGTGCCGAAAGAAGCCCGGGACCGGCACTTAGCTTCGGAGAGCTGCGTATCTGCGTCTTCTGCGTGTCTTGCCGCTCTACACTCAGCAAAAAGCTTTTCCACCATATCTTGCAAGGAGAAACTCTGCCAGGAAAGAAAACATCCAAAATCTGGTTCTAAAGCTTGCACGGGGGTCTGCAAAGAGTTTGGCAAGAATGAAAGGTAGTTGTCCAAAACTCGTTCTTTTCCAATAGAATAACCATGGAAAAGGCAGGAGAGTGGTAAAGTACTGTTTTCTCTAAGTCTGAAGGCTGCCCACACTGTGCCTGTGTGCTGCAGCTTGCATCTTCGCCTTTGGGAAGCTGCCGCTCGCCGATTCTCCCGGAGGCGAAGAAGCGGCTTCTTCGCACACAGAGCATTGTGGCGAGCGCAGGGAGCTCCTGAGAGCGGTTTGTGCCGAAAGAAGCCCGGGACCGGCACTTAGCTTCGGAGAGCTGCGTATCTGCGTCTTCTGCGTGTCTTGCCGCTCTACACTCAGCAAAAAGCTTTTCCACCATATCTTGCAAGGAGAAACTCTGCCAGGAAAGAAAACATCCAAAATCTTGTTCTAAAGCTTGCACGGGGGTCTGCAAAGAGTTTGGCAAGAATGAAAGGTAGTTGTCCAAAACTCGTTCTTTTCCAATAGAATAACCATGGAAAAGGCAGGAGAGTGGTAAAGTACTGTTTTCTCTAAGTCTGAAGGCTGCCCACACTGTGCCTGTGTGCCGCAGCTTGCATCTTCGCCTTTGGGAAGCTGCCGCTCGCCGATTCTCCCGCAGGCGAAGAAGCGGCTTCTTCGCACACAGAGCATTGTGGCGAGCGCAGGGAGCTCCTGAGAGCGGTTTGTGCCGAAAGAAGCCCGGGACCGGCACTTAGCTTCGGAGAGCTGCGTATCTGCGTCTTCTGCGTGTCTTGCCGCTCTACACTCAGCCAAAAGCTTTTCCACCATATCTTGCAAGGAGAAACTCTGCCAGGAAAGAAAACATCCAAAATCTGGTTCTAAAGCTTGCACGGGGGTCTGCAAAGAGTTTGGCAAGAATGAAAGGTAGTTGTCCAAAACTCGTTCTTTTCCAATAGAATAACCATGGAAAAGGCAGGAGAGTGGTAAAGTACTGTTTTCTCTAAGTCTGAATGCTGCCCACACTGTGCCTGTGTGCTGCAGCTTGCATCTTCGCCTTTGGGAAGCTGCCGCTCGCCGATTCTCCCGCAGGCGAAGAAGCGGCTTCTTCGCACACAGAGCATTGTGGCGAGCGCAGGGAGCTCCTGAGAGCGGTTTGTGCCGAAAGAAGCCCGGGACCGGCACTTAGCTTCGGAGAGCTGCGTATCTGCGTCTTCTGCGTGTCTTGCCGCTCTACACTCAGCAAAAAGCTTTTCCACCATATCTTGCAAGGAGAAACTCTGCCAGGAAAGAAAACATCCAAAATCTGGTTCTAAAGCTTGCACGGGGGTCTGCAAAGAGTTTGGCAAGAATGAAAGGTAGTTGTCCAAAACTCGTTCTTTTCCAATAGAATAACCATGGAAAAGGCAGGAGAGTGGTAAAGTACTGTTTTCTCTAAGTCTGAAGGCTGCCCACACTGTGCCTGTGTGCCGCAGCTTGCATCTTCGCCTTTGGGAAGCTGCCGCTCGCCGATTCTCCCGCAGGCGAAGAAGCGGCTTCTTCGCACACAGAGCATTGTGGCGAGCGCAGGGAGCTCCTGAGAGCGGTTTGTGCCGAAAGAAGCCCGGGACCGGCACTTAGCTTCGGAGAGCTGCGTATCTGCGTCTTCTGTGTGTCTTGCCGCTCTACACTCAGCAAAAAGCTTTTCCACCATATCTTGCAAGGAGAAACTCTGCCAGGAAAGAAAACATCCAAAATCTTGTTCTAAAGCTTGCACGGGGGTCTGCAAAGAGTTTGGCAAGAATGAAAGGTAGTTGTCCAAAACTCGTTCTTTTCCAATAGAATAACCATGGAAAAGGCAGGAGAGTGGTAAAGTACTGTTTTCTCTAAGTCTGAAGGCTGCCCACACTGTGCCTGTGTGCCGCAGCTTGCATCTTCGCCTTTGGGAAGCTGCCGCTCGCCGATTCTCCCGCAGGCGAAGAAGCGGCTTCTTCGCACACAGAGCATTGTGGCGAGCGCAGGGAGCTCCTGAGAGCGGTTTGTGCCGAAAGAAGCCCGGGACCGGCACTTAGCTTCGGAGAGCTGCGTATCTGCGTCTTCTGCGTGTCTTGCCGCTCTACACTCAGTCAAAAGCTTTTCCACCATATCTTGCAAGGAGAAACTCTGCCAGGAAAGAAAACATCCAAAATCTTGTTCTAAAGCTTGCACGGGGGTCTGCAAAGAGTTTGGCAAGAATGAAAGGTAGTTGTCCAAAACTCGTTCTTTTCCAATAGAATAACCATGGAAAAGGCAGGAGAGTGGTAAAGTACTGTTTTCTCTAAGTCTGAAGGCTGCCCACACTGTGCCTGTGTGCCGCAGCTTGCATCTTCGCCTTTGGGAAGCTGCCGCTCGCCGATTCTCCCGGAGGCGAAGAAGCGGCTTCTTCGCACACAGAGCATTGTGGCGAGCGCAGGGAGCTCCTGAGAGCGGTTTGTGCCGAAAGAAGCCCGGGACCGGCACTTAGCTTCGGAGAGCTGCGTATCTGCGTCTTCTGCGTGTCTTGCCGCTCTACACTCAGCCAAAAGCTTTTCCACCATATCTTGCAAGGAGAAACTCTGCCAGGAAAGAAAACATCCAAAATCTTGTTCTAAAGCTTGCACGGGGGTCTGCAAAGAGTTTGGCAAGAATGAAAGGTAGTTGTCCAAAACTCGTTCTTTTCCAATAGAATAACCATGGAAAAGGCAGGAGAGTGGTAAAGTACTGTTTTCTCTAAGTCTGAAGGCTGCCCACACTGTGCCTGTGTGCCGCAGCTTGCATCTTCGCCTTTGGGAAGCTGCCGCTCGCCGATTCTCCCGCAGGCGAAGAAGCGGCTTCTTCGCACACAGAGCATTGTGGCGAGCGCAGGGAGCTCCTGAGAGCGGTTTGTGCCGAAAGAAGCCCGGGACCGGCACTTAGCTTCGGAGAGCTGCGTATCTGCGTCTTCTGCGTGTCTTGCCGCTCTACACTCAGCAAAAAGCTTTTCCACCATATCTTGCAAGGAGAAACTCTGCCAGGAAAGAAAACATCCAAAATCTGGTTCTAAAGCTTGCACGGGGGTCTGCAAAGAGTTTGGCAAGAATGAAAGGTAGTTGTCCAAAACTCGTTCTTTTCCAATAGAATAACCATGGAAAAGGCAGGAGAGTGGTAAAGTACTGTTTTCTCTAAGTCTGAAGGCTGCCCACACTGTGCCTGTGTGCTGCAGCTTGCATCTTCGCCTTTGCGAAGCTGCCGCTCGCCGATTCTCCCGGAGGCGAAGAAGCGGCTTCTTCGCACACAGAGCATTGTGGCGAGCGCAGGGAGCTCCTGAGAGCGGTTTGTGCCGAAAGAAGCCCGGGACCGGCACTTAGCTTCGGAGAGCTGCGTATCTGCGTCTTCTGCGTGTCTTGCCGCTCTACACTCAGCCAAAAGCTTTTCCACCATATCTTGCAAGGAGAAACTCTGCCAGGAAAGAAAACATCCAAAATCTTGTTCTAAAGCTTGCACGGAGGTCTGCAAAGAGTTTGGCAAGAATGAAAGGTAGTTGTCCAAAACTCGTTCTTTTCCAATAGAATAACCATGGATAAGGCAGGAGAGTGGTAAAGTACTGTTTTCTCTAAGTCTGAAGGCTGCCCACACTGTGCCTGTGTGCTGCAGCTTGCATCTTCGCCTTTGGGAAGCTGCCGCTCGCCGATTCTCCCGCAGGCGAAGAAGCGGCTTCTTCGCACACAGAGCATTGTGGCGAGCGCAGGGAGCTCCTGAGAGCGGTTTGTGCCGAAAGAAGCCCGGGACCGGCACTTAGCTTCGGAGAGCTGCGTATCTGCGTCTTCTGCGTGTCTTGCCGCTCTACACTCAGCAAAAAGCTTTTCCACCATATCTTGCAAGGAGAAACTCTGCCAGGAAAGAAAACATCCAAAATCTTGTTCTAAAGCTTGCACGGGGGTCTGCAAAGAGTTTGGCAAGAATGAAAGGTAGTTGTCCAAAACTCGTTCTTTTCCAATAGAATAACCATGGAAAAGGCAGGAGAGTGGTAAAGTACTGTTTTCTCTAAGTCTGAAGGCTGCCCACACTGTGCCTGTGTGCCGCAGCTTGCATCTTCGCCTTTGGGAAGCTGCCGCTCGCCGATTCTCCCGCAGGCGAAGAAGCGGCTTCTTCGCACACAGAGCATTGTGGCGAGCGCAGGGAGCTCCTGAGAGCGGTTTGTGCCGAAAGAAGCCCGGGACCGGCACTTAGCTTCGGAGAGCTGCGTATCTGCGTCTTCTGCGTGTCTTGCCGCTCTACACTCAGCAAAAAGCTTTTCCACCATATCTTGCAAGGAGAAACTCTGCCAGGAAAGAAAACATCCAAAATCTTGTTCTAAAGCTTGCACGGGGGTCTGCAAAGAGTTTGGCAAGAATGAAAGGTAGTTGTCCAAAACTCGTTCTTTTCCAATAGAATAACCATGGAAAAGGCAGGAGAGTGGTAAAGTACTGTTTTCTCTAAGTCTGAATGCTGCCCACACTGTGCCTGCGTGCTGCAGCTTGCATCTTCGCCTTTGGGAAGCTGCCGCTCGCCGATTCTCCCGGAGGCGAAGAAGCGGCTTCTTCGCACACAGAGCATTGTGGCGAGCGCAGGGAGCTCCTGAGAGCGGTTTGTGCCGAAAGAAACCCGGGACCGGCACTTAGCTTCGGAGAGCTGCGTATCTGCGTCTTCTGCGTGTCTTGCCGCTCTACACTCAGCCAAAAGCTTTTCCACCATATCTTGCAAGGAGAAACTCTGCCAGGAAAGAAAACATCCAAAATCTTGTTCTAAAGCTTGCACGGGGGTCTGCAAAGAGTTTGGCAAGAATGAAAGGTAGTTGTCCAAAACTCGTTCTTTTCCAATAGAATAACCATGGAAAAGGCAGGAGAGTGGTAAAGTACTGTTTTCTCTAAGTCTGAAGGCTGCCCACACTGTGCCTGTGTGCCGCAGCTTGCATCTTCGCCTTTGGGAAGCTGCCGCTCGCCGATTCTCCCGGAGGCGAAGAAGCGGCTTCTTCGCACACAGAGCATTGTGGCGAGCGCAGGGAGCTCCTGAGAGCGGTTTGTGCCGAAAGAAGCCCGGGACCGGCACTTAGCTTCGGAGAGCTGCGTATCTGCGTCTTCTGCGTGTCTTGCCGCTCTACACTCAGCCAAAAGCTTTTCCACCATATCTTGCAAGGAGAAACTCTGCCAGGAAAGAAAACATCCAAAATCTTGTTCTAAAGCTTGCACGGGGGTCTGCAAAGAGTTTGGCAAGAATGAAAGGTAGTTGTCCAAAACTCGTTCTTTTCCAATAGAATAACCATGGAAAAGGCAGGAGAGTGGTAAAGTACTGTTTTCTCTAAGTCTGAATGCTGCCCACACTGTGCCTGTGTGCTGCACCTTGCATCTTCGCCTTTGGCAAGCTGCCGCTCGCCGATTCTCCCGCAGGCGAAGAAGCGGCTTCTTCGCACACAGAGCATTGTGGCGAGCGCAGGGAGCTCCTGAGAGCGGTTTGTGCCGAAAGAAGCCCGGGACCGGCACTTAGCTTCGGAGAGCTGCGTATCCGCGTCTTCTGCGTGTCTTGCCGCTCTACACTCAGCAAAAAGCTTTTCCACCATATCTTGCAAGGAGAAACTCTGCCAGGAAAGAAAACATCCAAAAACTTGTTCTAAAGCTTGCACGGGGGTCTGCAAAGAGTTTGGCAAGAATGAAAGGTAGTTGTCCAAAACTCGTTCTTTTCCAATAGAATAACCATGGAAAAGGCAGGAGAGTGGTAAAGTACTGTTTTCTCTAAGTCTGAAGGCTGCCCACACTGTGCCTGTGTGCCGCAGCTTGCATCTTCGCCTTTGGCAAGCTGCCGCTCGCCGATTCTCCCGCAGGCGAAGAAGCGGCTTCTTCGCACACAGAGCATTGTGGCGAGCGCAGGGAGCTCCTGAGAGCGGTTTGTGCCGAAAGAAGCCCGGGACCGGCACTTAGCTTCGGAGAGCTGCGTATCTGCGTCTTCTGTGTGTCTTGCCGCTCTACACTCAGCAAAAAGCTTTTCCACCATATCTTGCAAGGAGAAACTCTGCCAGGAAAGAAAACATCCAAAATCTTGTTCTAAAGCTTGCACGGGGGTCTGCAAAGAGTTTGGCAAGAATGAAAGGTAGTTGTCCAAAACTCGTTCTTTTCCAATAGAATAACCATGGATAAGGCAGGAGAGTGGTAAAGTACTGTTTTCTCTAAGTCTGAATGCTGCCCACACTGTGCCTGTGTGCTGCAGCTTGCATCTTCGCCTTTGGGAAGCTGCCGCTCGCCGATTCTCCCGGAGGCGAAGAAGCGGCTTCTTCGCACACAGAGCATTGTGGCGAGCGCAGGGAGCTCCTGAGAGCGGTTTGTGCCGAAAGAAGCCCGGGACCGGCACTTAGCTTCGGAGAGCTGCGTATCTGCGTCTTCTGCGTGTCTTGCCGCTCTACACTCAGCAAAAAGCTTTTCCACCATATCTTGCAAGGAGAAACTCTGCCAGGAAAGAAAACATCCAAAATCTTGTTCTAAAGCTTGCACGGGGGTCTGCAAAGAGTTTGGCAAGAATGAAAGGTAGTTGTCCAAAACTCGTTCTTTTCCAATAGAATAACCATGGAAAAGGCAGGAGAGTGGTAAAGTACTGTTTTCTCTAAGTCTGAAGGCTGCCCACACTGTGCCTGTGTGCTGCAGCTTGCATCTTCGCCTTTGGCAAGCTGCCGCTCGCCGATTCTCCCGGAGGCGAAGAAGCGGCTTCTTCGCACACAGAGCATTGTGGCGAGCGCAGGGAGCTCCTGAGAGCGGTTTGTGCCGAAAGAAGCCCGGGACCGGCACTTAGCTTCGGAGAGCTGCGTATCTGCGTCTTCTGCGTGTCTTGCCGCTCTACACTCAGCCAAAAGCTTTTCCACCATATCTTGCAAGGAGAAACTCTGCCAGGAAAGAAAACATCCAAAATCTTGTTCTAAAGCTTGCACGGGGGTCTGCAAAGAGTTTGGCAAGAATGAAAGGTAGTTGTCCAAAACTCGTTCTTTTCCAATAGAATAACCATGGAAAAGGCAGGAGAGTGGTAAAGTACTGTTTTCTCTAAGTCTGAATGCTGCCCACACTGTGCCTGTGTGCTGCACCTTGCATCTTCGCCTTTGGGAAGCTGCCGCTCGCCGATTCTCCCGCAGGCGAAGAAGCGGCTTCTTCGCACACAGAGCATTGTGGCGAGCGCAGGGAGCTCCTGAGAGCGGTTTGTGCCGAAAGAAGCCCGGGACCGGCACTTAGCTTCGGAGAGCTGCGTATCCGCGTCTTCTGCGTGTCTTGCCGCTCTACACTCAGCAAAAAGCTTTTCCACCATATCTTGCAAGGAGAAACTCTGCCAGGAAAGAAAACATCCAAAATCTGGTTCTAAAGCTTGCACGGGGGTCTGCAAAGAGTTTGGCAAGAATGAAAGGTAGTTGTCCAAAACTCGTTCTTTTCCAATAGAATAACCATGGAAAAGGCAGGAGAGTGGTAAAGTACTGTTTTCTCTAAGTCTGAATGCTGCCCACACTGTGCCTGTGTGCTGCAGCTTGCATCTTCGCCTTTGGGAAGCTGCCGCTCGCCGATTCTCCCGCAGGCGAAGAAGCGGCTTCTTCGCACACAGAGCATTGTGGCGAGCGCAGGGAGCTCCTGAGAGCGGTTTGTGCCGAAAGAAGCCCGGGACCGGCACTTAGCTTCGGAGAGCTGCGTATCTGCGTCTTCTGCGTGTCTTGCCGCTCTACACTCAGCCAAAAGCTTTTCCACCATATCTTGCAAGGAGAAACTCTGCCAGGAAAGAAAACATCCAAAATCTGGTTCTAAAGCTTGCACGGGGGTCTGCAAAGAGTTTGGCAAGAATGAAAGGTAGTTGTCCAAAACTCGTTCTTTTCCAATAGAATAACCATGGAAAAGGCAGGAGAGTGGTAAAGTACTGTTTTCTCTAAGTCTGAAGGCTGCCCACACTGTGCCTGTGTGCTGCACCTTGCATCTTCGCCTTTGGGAAGCTGCCGCTCGCCGATTCTCCCGCAGGCGAAGAAGCGGCTTCTTCGCACACAGAGCATTGTGGCGAGCGCAGGGAGCTCCTGAGAGCGGTTTGTGCCGAAAGAAGCCCGGGACCGGCACTTAGCTTCGGAGAGCTGCGTATCTGCGTCTTCTGCGTGTCTTGCCGCTCTACACTCAGCAAAAAGCTTTTCCACCATATCTTGCAAGGAGAAACTCTGCCAGGAAAGAAAACATCCAAAATCTGGTTCTAAAGCTTGCACGGGGGTCTGCAAAGAGTTTGGCAAGAATGAAAGGTAGTTGTCCAAAACTCGTTCTTTTCCAATAGAATAACCATGGAAAAGGCAGGAGAGTGGTAAAGTACTGTTTTCTCTAAGTCTGAAGGCTGCCCACACTGTGCCTGTGTGCTGCAGCTTGCATCTTCGCCTTTGGGAAGCTGCCGCTCGCCGATTCTCCCGGAGGCGAAGAAGCGGCTTCTTCGCACACAGAGCATTGTGGCGAGCGCAGGGAGCTCCTGAGAGCGGTTTGTGCCGAAAGAAGCCCGGGACCGGCACTTAGCTTCGGAGAGCTGCGTATCTGCGTCTTCTGCGTGTCTTGCCGCTCTACACTCAGCAAAAAGCTTTTCCACCATATCTTGCAAGGAGAAACTCTGCCAGGAAAGAAAACATCCAAAATCTTGTTCTAAAGCTTGCACGGGGGTCTGCAAAGAGTTTGGCAAGAATGAAAGGTAGTTGTCCAAAACTCGTTCTTTTCCAATAGAATAACCATGGAAAAGGCAGGAGAGTGGTAAAGTACTGTTTTCTCTAAGTCTGAAGGCTGCCCACACTGTGCCTGTGTGCCGCAGCTTGCATCTTCGCCTTTGGGAAGCTGCCGCTCGCCGATTCTCCCGCAGGCGAAGAAGCGGCTTCTTCGCACACAGAGCATTGTGGCGAGCGCAGGGAGCTCCTGAGAGCGGTTTGTGCCGAAAGAAGCCCGGGACCGGCACTTAGCTTCGGAGAGCTGCGTATCTGCGTCTTCTGCGTGTCTTGCCGCTCTACACTCAGCCAAAAGCTTTTCCACCATATCTTGCAAGGAGAAACTCTGCCAGGAAAGAAAACATCCAAAATCTGGTTCTAAAGCTTGCACGGGGGTCTGCAAAGAGTTTGGCAAGAATGAAAGGTAGTTGTCCAAAACTCGTTCTTTTCCAATAGAATAACCATGGAAAAGGCAGGAGAGTGGTAAAGTACTGTTTTCTCTAAGTCTGAATGCTGCCCACACTGTGCCCGTGTGCTGCAGCTTGCATCTTCGCCTTTGGGAAGCTGCCGCTCGCCGATTCTCCCGCAGGCGAAGAAGCGGCTTCTTCGCACACAGAGCATTGTGGCGAGCGCAGGGAGCTCCTGAGAGCGGTTTGTGCCGAAAGAAGCCCGGGACCGGCACTTAGCTTCGGAGAGCTGCGTATCTGCGTCTTCTGCGTGTCTTGCCGCTCTACACTCAGCAAAAAGCTTTTCCACCATATCTTGCAAGGAGAAACTCTGCCAGGAAAGAAAACATCCAAAATCTGGTTCTAAAGCTTGCACGGGGGTCTGCAAAGAGTTTGGCAAGAATGAAAGGTAGTTGTCCAAAACTCGTTCTTTTCCAATAGAATAACCATGGAAAAGGCAGGAGAGTGGTAAAGTACTGTTTTCTCTAAGTCTGAAGGCTGCCCACACTGTGCCTGTGTGCTGCAGCTTGCATCTTCGCCTTTGCGAAGCTGCCGCTCGCCGATTCTCCCGGAGGCGAAGAAGCGGCTTCTTCGCACACAGAGCATTGTGGCGAGCGCAGGGAGCTCCTGAGAGCGGTTTGTGCCGAAAGAAGCCCGGGACCGGCACTTAGCTTCGGAGAGCTGCGTATCTGCGTCTTCTGCGTGTCTTGCCGCTCTACACTCAGCAAAAAGCTTTTCCACCATATCTTGCAAGGAGAAACTCTGCCAGGAAAGAAAACATCCAAAATCTTGTTCTAAAGCTTGCACGGGGGTCTGCAAAGAGTTTGGCAAGAATGAAAGGTAGTTGTCCAAAACTCGTTCTTTTCCAATAGAATAACCATGGAAAAGGCAGGAGAGTGGTAAAGTACTGTTTTCTCTAAGTCTGAAGGCTGCCCACACTGTGCCTGTGTGCCGCAGCTTGCATCTTCGCCTTTGGGAAGCTGCCGCTCGCCGATTCTCCCGGAGGCGAAGAAGCGGCTTCTTCGCACACAGAGCATTGTGGCGAGCGCAGGGAGCTCCTGAGAGCGGTTTGTGCCGAAAGAAGCCCGGGACCGGCACTTAGCTTCGGAGAGCTGCGTATCTGCGTCTTCTGCGTGTCTTGCCGCTCTACACTCAGCAAAAAGCTTTTCCACCATATCTTGCAAGGAGAAACTCTGCCAGGAAAAAAAACATCCAAAATCTTGTTCTAAAGCTTGCACGGGGGTCTGCAAAGAGTTTGGCAAGAATGAAAGGTAGTTGTCCAAAACTCGTTCTTTTCCAATAGAATAACCATGGAAAAGGCAGGAGAGTGGTAAAGTACTGTTTTCTCTAAGTCTGAATGCTGCCCACACTGTGCCTGCGTGCTGCAGCTTGCATCTTCGCCTTTGGGAAGCTGCCGCTCGCCGATTCTCCCGCAGGCGAAGAAGCGGCTTCTTCGCACACAGAGCATTGTGGCGAGCGCAGGGAGCTCCTGAGAGCGGTTTGTGCCGAAAGAAGCCCGGGACCGGCACTTAGCTTCGGAGAGCTGCGTATCCGCGTCTTCTGCGTGTCTTGCCGCTCTACACTCAGCAAAAAGCTTTTCCACCATATCTTGCAAGGAGAAACTCTGCCAGGAAAGAAAACATCCAAAATCTTGTTCTAAAGCTTGCAGGGGGGTCTGCAAAGAGTTTGGCAAGAATGAAAGGTAGTTGTCCAAAACTCGTTCTTTTCCAATAGAATAACCATGGAAAAGGCAGGAGAGTGGTAAAGTACTGTTTTCTCTAAGTCTGAAGGCTGCCCACACTGTGCCTGTGTGCTGCAGCTTGCATCTTCGCCTTTGGGAAGCTGCCGCTCGCCGATTCTCCCGGAGGCGAAGAAGCGGCTTCTTCGCACACAGAGCATTGTGGCGAGCGCAGGGAGCTCCTGAGAGCGGTTTGTGCCGAAAGAAGCCCGGGACCGGCACTTAGCTTCGGAGAGCTGCGTATCTGCGTCTTCTGCGTGTCTTGCCGCTCTACACTCAGCCAAAAGCTTTTCCACCATATCTTGCAAGGAGAAACTCTGCCAGGAAAGAAAACATCCAAAATCTTGTTCTAAAGCTTGCACGGGGGTCTGCAAAGAGTTTGGCAAGAATGAAAGGTAGTTGTCCAAAACTCGTTCTTTTCCAATAGAATAACCATGGAAAAGGCAGGAGAGTGGTAAAGTACTGTTTTCTCTAAGTCTGAATGCTGCCCACACTGTGCCTGTGTGCTGCACCTTGCATCTTCGCCTTTGGGAAGCTGCCGCTCGCCGATTCTCCCGCAGGCGAAGAAGCGGCTTCTTCGCACACAGAGCATTGTGGCGAGCGCAGGGAGCTCCTGAGAGCGGTTTGTGCCGAAAGAAACCCGGGACCGGCACTTAGCTTCGGAGAGCTGCGTATCCGCGTCTTCTGCGTGTCTTGCCGCTCTACACTCAGCAAAAAGCTTTTCCACCATATCTTGCAAGGAGAAACTCTGCCAGGAAAGAAAACATCCAAAATCTTGTTCTAAAGCTTGCAGGGGGGTCTGCAAAGAGTTTGGCAAGAATGAAAGGTAGTTGTCCAAAACTCGTTCTTTTCCAATAGAATAACCATGGAAAAGGCAGGAGAGTGGTAAAGTACTGTTTTCTCTAAGTCTGAAGGCTGCCCACACTGTGCCTGTGTGCTGCAGCTTGCATCTTCGCCTTTGGGAAGCTGCCGCTCGCCGATTCTCCCGCAGGCGAAGAAGCGGCTTCTTCGCACACAGAGCATTGTGGCGAGCGCAGGGAGCTCCTGAGAGCGGTTTGTGCCGAAAGAAGCCCGGGACCGGCACTTAGCTTCGGAGAGCTGCGTATCTGCGTCTTCTGCGTGTCTTGCCGCTCTACACTCAGCAAAAAGCTTTTCCACCATATCTTGCAAGGAGAAACTCTGCCAGGAAAGAAAACATCCAAAATCTTGTTCTAAAGCTTGCACGGGGGTCTGCAAAGAGTTTGGCAAGAATGAAAGGTAGTTGTCCAAAACTCGTTCTTTTCCAATAGAATAACCATGGAAAAGGCAGGAGAGTGGTAAAGTACTGTTTTCTCTAAGTCTGAAGGCTGCCCACACTGTGCCTGTGTGCCGCAGCTTGCATCTTCGCCTTTGGGAAGCTGCCGCTCGCCGATTCTCCCGCAGGCGAAGAAGCGGCTTCTTCGCACACAGAGCATTGTGGCGAGCGCAGGGAGCTCCTGAGAGCGGTTTGTGCCGAAAGAAGCCCGGGACCGGCACTTAGCTTCGGAGAGCTGCGTATCTGCGTCTTCTGTGTGTCTTGCCGCTCTACACTCAGCAAAAAGCTTTTCCACCATATCTTGCAAGGAGAAACTCTGCCAGGAAAGAAAACATCCAAAATCTTGTTCTAAAGCTTGCACGGGGGTCTGCAAAGAGTTTGGCAAGAATGAAAGGTAGTTGTCCAAAACTCGTTCTTTTCCAATAGAATAACCATGGAAAAGGCAGGAGAGTGGTAAAGTACTGTTTTCTCTAAGTCTGAATGCTGCCCACACTGTGCCTGTGTGCTGCAGCTTGCATCTTCGCCTTTGGGAAGCTGCCGCTCGCCGATTCTCCCGCAGGCGAAGAAGCGGCTTCTTCGCACACAGAGCATTGTGGCGAGCGCAGGGAGCTCCTGAGAGCGGTTTGTGCCGAAAGAAGCCCGGGACCGGCACTTAGCTTCGGAGAGCTGCGTATCTGCGTCTTCTGCGTGTCTTGCCGCTCTACACTCAGCAAAAAGCTTTTCCACCATATCTTGCAAGGAGAAACTCTGCCAGGAAAGAAAACATCCAAAATCTTGTTCTAAAGCTTGCACGGGGGTCTGCAAAGAGTTTGGCAAGAATGAAAGGTAGTTGTCCAAAACTCGTTCTTTTCCAATAGAATAACCATGGAAAAGGCAGGAGAGTGGTAAAGTACTGTTTTCTCTAAGTCTGAATGCTGCCCACACTGTGCCTGTGTGCTGCAGCTTGCATCTTCGCCTTTGGGAAGCTGCCGCTCGCCGATTCTCCCGCAGGCGAAGAAGCGGCTTCTTCGCACACAGAGCATTGTGGCGAGCGCAGGGAGCTCCTGAGAGCGGTTTGTGCCGAAAGAAGCCCGGGACCGGCACTTAGCTTCGGAGAGCTGCGTATCTGCGTCTTCTGCGTGTCTTGCCGCTCTACACTCAGCAAAAAGCTTTTCCACCATATCTTGCAAGGAGAAACTCTGCCAGGAAAGAAAACATCCAAAATCTTGTTCTAAAGCTTGCACGGGGGTCTGCAAAGAGTTTGGCAAGAATGAAAGGTAGTTGTCCAAAACTCGTTCTTTTCCAATAGAATAACCATGGAAAAGGCAGGAGAGTGGTAAAGTACTGTTTTCTCTAAGTCTGAAGGCTGCCCACACTGTGCCTGTGTGCCGCAGCTTGCATCTTCGCCTTTGGGAAGCTGCCGCTCGCCGATTCTCCCGCAGGCGAAGAAGCGGCTTCTTCGCACACAGAGCATTGTGGCGAGCGCAGGGAGCTCCTGAGAGCGGTTTGTGCCGAAAGAAGCCCGGGACCGGCACTTAGCTTCGGAGAGCTGCGTATCTGCGTCTTCTGCGTGTCTTGCCGCTCTACACTCAGCCAAAAGCTTTTCCACCATATCTTGCAAGGAGAAACTCTGCCAGGAAAGAAAACATCCAAAATCTTGTTCTAAAGCTTGCACGGGGGTCTGCAAAGAGTTTGGCAAGAATGAAAGGTAGTTGTCCAAAACTCGTTCTTTTCCAATAGAATAACCATGGAAAAGGCAGGAGAGTGGTAAAGTACTGTTTTCTCTAAGTCTGAAGGCTGCCCACACTGTGCCTGTGTGCCGCAGCTTGCATCTTCGCCTTTGGGAAGCTGCCGCTCGCCGATTCTCCCGCAGGCGAAGAAGCGGCTTCTTCGCACACAGAGCATTGTGGCGAGCGCAGGGAGCTCCTGAGAGCGGTTTGTGCCGAAAGAAGCCCGGGACCGGCACTTAGCTTCGGAGAGCTGCGTATCTGCGTCTTCTGCGTGTCTTGCCGCTCTACACTCAGCCAAAAGCTTTTCCACCATATCTTGCAAGGAGAAACTCTGCCAGGAAAGAAAACATCCAAAATCTTGTTCTAAAGCTTGCACGGGGGTCTGCAAAGAGTTTGGCAAGAATGAAAGGTAGTTGTCCAAAACTCGTTCTTTTCCAATAGAATAACCATGGAAAAGGCAGGAGAGTGGTAAAGTACTGTTTTCTCTAAGTCTGAAGGCTGCCCACACTGTGCCTGTGTGCCGCAGCTTGCATCTTCGCCTTTGGGAAGCTGCCGCTCGCCGATTCTCCCGCAGGCGAAGAAGCGGCTTCTTCGCACACAGAGCATTGTGGCGAGCGCAGGGAGCTCCTGAGAGCGGTTTGTGCCGAAAGAAGCCCGGGACCGGCACTTAGCTTCGGAGAGCTGCGTATCTGCGTCTTCTGCGTGTCTTGCCGCTCTACACTCAGCAAAAAGCTTTTCCACCATATCTTGCAAGGAGAAACTCTGCCAGGAAAGAAAACATCCAAAATCTGGTTCTAAAGCTTGCACGGGGGTCTGCAAAGAGTTTGGCAAGAATGAAAGGTAGTTGTCCAAAACTCGTTCTTTTCCAATAGAATAACCATGGAAAAGGCAGGAGAGTGGTAAAGTACTGTTTTCTCTAAGTCTGAAGGCTGCCCACACTGTGCCTGTGTGCTGCAGCTTGCATCTTCGCCTTTGCGAAGCTGCCGCTCGCCGATTCTCCCGGAGGCGAAGAAGCGGCTTCTTCGCACACAGAGCATTGTGGCGAGCGCAGGGAGCTCCTGAGAGCGGTTTGTGCCGAAAGAAGCCCGGGACCGGCACTTAGCTTCGGAGAGCTGCGTATCTGCGTCTTCTGCGTGTCTTGCCGCTCTACACTCAGCCAAAAGCTTTTCCACCATATCTTGCAAGGAGAAACTCTGCCAGGAAAGAAAACATCCAAAATCTTGTTCTAAAGCTTGCACGGAGGTCTGCAAAGAGTTTGGCAAGAATGAAAGGTAGTTGTCCAAAACTCGTTCTTTTCCAATAGAATAACCATGGATAAGGCAGGAGAGTGGTAAAGTACTGTTTTCTCTAAGTCTGAAGGCTGCCCACACTGTGCCTGTGTGCTGCAGCTTGCATCTTCGCCTTTGGGAAGCTGCCGCTCGCCGATTCTCCCGCAGGCGAAGAAGCGGCTTCTTCGCACACAGAGCATTGTGGCGAGCGCAGGGAGCTCCTGAGAGCGGTTTGTGCCGAAAGAAGCCCGGGACCGGCACTTAGCTTCGGAGAGCTGCGTATCTGCGTCTTCTGCGTGTCTTGCCGCTCTACACTCAGCAAAAAGCTTTTCCACCATATCTTGCAAGGAGAAACTCTGCCAGGAAAGAAAACATCCAAAATCTTGTTCTAAAGCTTGCACGGGGGTCTGCAAAGAGTTTGGCAAGAATGAAAGGTAGTTGTCCAAAACTCGTTCTTTTCCAATAGAATAACCATGGAAAAGGCAGGAGAGTGGTAAAGTACTGTTTTCTCTAAGTCTGAAGGCTGCCCACACTGTGCCTGTGTGCTGCAGCTTGCATCTTCGCCTTTGGGAAGCTGCCGCTCGCCGATTCTCCCGGAGGCGAAGAAGCGGCTTCTTCGCACACAGAGCATTGTGGCGAGCGCAGGGAGCTCCTGAGAGCGGTTTGTGCCGAAAGAAGCCCGGGACCGGCACTTAGCTTCGGAGAGCTGCGTATCTGCGTCTTCTGCGTGTCTTGCCGCTCTACACTCAGCAAAAAGCTTTTCCACCATATCTTGCAAGGAGAAACTCTGCCAGGAAAGAAAACATCCAAAATCTTGTTCTAAAGCTTGCACGGGGGTCTGCAAAGAGTTTGGCAAGAATGAAAGGTAGTTGTCCAAAACTCGTTCTTTTCCAATAGAATAACCATGGAAAAGGCAGGAGAGTGGTAAAGTACTGTTTTCTCTAAGTCTGAATGCTGCCCACACTGTGCCTGCGTGCTGCAGCTTGCATCTTCGCCTTTGGGAAGCTGCCGCTCGCCGATTCTCCCGGAGGCGAAGAAGCGGCTTCTTCGCACACAGAGCATTGTGGCGAGCGCAGGGAGCTCCTGAGAGCGGTTTGTGCCGAAAGAAGCCCGGGACCGGCACTTAGCTTCGGAGAGCTGCGTATCTGCGTCTTCTGCGTGTCTTGCCGCTCTACACTCAGCCAAAAGCTTTTCCACCATATCTTGCAAGGAGAAACTCTGCCAGGAAAGAAAACATCCAAAATCTTGTTCTAAAGCTTGCACGGGGGTCTGCAAAGAGTTTGGCAAGAATGAAAGGTAGTTGTCCAAAACTCGTTCTTTTCCAATAGAATAACCATGGAAAAGGCAGGAGAGTGGTAAAGTACTGTTTTCTCTAAGTCTGAAGGCTGCCCACACTGTGCCTGTGTGCTGCAGCTTGCATATTCGCCTTTGGGAAGCTGCCGCTCGCCGATTCTCCCGGAGGCGAAGAAGCGGCTTCTTCGCACACAGAGCATTGTGGCGAGCGCAGGGAGCTCCTGAGAGCGGTTTGTGCCGAAAGAAGCCCGGGACCGGCACTTAGCTTCGGAGAGCTGCGTATCTGCGTCTTCTGCGTGTCTTGCCGCTCTACACTCAGCCAAAAGCTTTTCCACCATATCTTGCAAGGAGAAACTCTGCCAGGAAAGAAAACATCCAAAATCTTGTTCTAAAGCTTGCAGGGGGGTCTGCAAAGAGTTTGGCAAGAATGAAAGGTAGTTGTCCAAAACTCGTTCTTTTCCAATAGAATAACCATGGAAAAGGCAGGAGAGTGGTAAAGTACTGTTTTCTCTAAGTCTGAATGCTGCCCACACTGTGCCTGTGTGCTGCACCTTGCATCTTCGCCTTTGGGAAGCTGCCGCTCGCCGATTCTCCCGCAGGCGAAGAAGCGGCTTCTTCGCACACAGAGCATTGTGGCGAGCGCAGGGAGCTCCTGAGAGCGGTTTGTGCCGAAAGAAGCCCGGGACCGGCACTTAGCTTCGGAGAGCTGCGTATCCGCGTCTTCTGCGTGTCTTGCCGCTCTACACTCAGCAAAAAGCTTTTCCACCATATCTTGCAAGGAGAAACTCTGCCAGGAAAGAAAACATCCAAAAACTTGTTCTAAAGCTTGCACGGGGGTCTGCAAAGAGTTTGGCAAGAATGAAAGGTAGTTGTCCAAAACTCGTTCTTTTCCAATAGAATAACCATGGAAAAGGCAGGAGAGTGGTAAAGTACTGTTTTCTCTAAGTCTGAATGCTGCCCACACTGTGCCTGTGTGCTGCAGCTTGCATCTTCGCCTTTGGGAAGCTGCCGCTCGCCGATTCTCCCGGAGGCGAAGAAGCGGCTTCTTCGCACACAGAGCATTGTGGCGAGCGCAGGGAGCTCCTGAGAGCGGTTTGTGCCGAAAGAAGCCCGGGACCGGCACTTAGCTTCGGAGAGCTGCGTATCTGCGTCTTCTGCGTGTCTTGCCGCTCTACACTCAGCAAAAAGCTTTTCCACCATATCTTGCAAGGAGAAACTCTGCCAGGAAAGAAAACATCCAAAATCTTGTTCTAAAGCTTGCACGGGGGTCTGCAAAGAGTTTGGCAAGAATGAAAGGTAGTTGTCCAAAACTCGTTCTTTTCCAATAGAATAACCATGGAAAAGGCAGGAGAGTGGTAAAGTACTGTTTTCTCTAAGTCTGAAGGCTGCCCACACTGTGCCTGTGTGCCGCAGCTTGCATCTTCGCCTTTGGCAAGCTGCCGCTCGCCGATTCTCCCGCAGGCGAAGAAGCGGCTTCTTCGCACACAGAGCATTGTGGCGAGCGCAGGGAGCTCCTGAGAGCGGTTTGTGCCGAAAGAAGCCCGGGACCGGCACTTAGCTTCGGAGAGCTGCGTATCTGCGTCTTCTGTGTGTCTTGCCGCTCTACACTCAGCAAAAAGCTTTTCCACCATATCTTGCAAGGAGAAACTCTGCCAGGAAAGAAAACATCCAAAATCTTGTTCTAAAGCTTGCACGGGGGTCTGCAAAGAGTTTGGCAAGAATGAAAGGTAGTTGTCCAAAACTCGTTCTTTTCCAATAGAATAACCATGGATAAGGCAGGAGAGTGGTAAAGTACTGTTTTCTCTAAGTCTGAATGCTGCCCACACTGTGCCTGTGTGCTGCAGCTTGCATCTTCGCCTTTGGGAAGCTGCCGCTCGCCGATTCTCCCGGAGGCGAAGAAGCGGCTTCTTCGCACACAGAGCATTGTGGCGAGCGCAGGGAGCTCCTGAGAGCGGTTTGTGCCGAAAGAAGCCCGGGACCGGCACTTAGCTTCGGAGAGCTGCGTATCTGCGTCTTCTGCGTGTCTTGCCGCTCTACACTCAGCAAAAAGCTTTTCCACCATATCTTGCAAGGAGAAACTCTGCCAGGAAAGAAAACATCCAAAATCTTGTTCTAAAGCTTGCACGGGGGTCTGCAAAGAGTTTGGCAAGAATGAAAGGTAGTTGTCCAAAACTCGTTCTTTTCCAATAGAATAACCATGGAAAAGGCAGGAGAGTGGTAAAGTACTGTTTTCTCTAAGTCTGAAGGCTGCCCACACTGTGCCTGTGTGCTGCAGCTTGCATCTTCGCCTTTGGCAAGCTGCCGCTCGCCGATTCTCCCGGAGGCGAAGAAGCGGCTTCTTCGCACACAGAGCATTGTGGCGAGCGCAGGGAGCTCCTGAGAGCGGTTTGTGCCGAAAGAAGCCCGGGACCGGCACTTAGCTTCGGAGAGCTGCGTATCTGCGTCTTCTGCGTGTCTTGCCGCTCTACACTCAGCCAAAAGCTTTTCCACCATATCTTGCAAGGAGAAACTCTGCCAGGAAAGAAAACATCCAAAATCTTGTTCTAAAGCTTGCACGGGGGTCTGCAAAGAGTTTGGCAAGAATGAAAGGTAGTTGTCCAAAACTCGTTCTTTTCCAATAGAATAACCATGGAAAAGGCAGGAGAGTGGTAAAGTACTGTTTTCTCTAAGTCTGAATGCTGCCCACACTGTGCCTGTGTGCTGCACCTTGCATCTTCGCCTTTGGGAAGCTGCCGCTCGCCGATTCTCCCGCAGGCGAAGAAGCGGCTTCTTCGCACACAGAGCATTGTGGCGAGCGCAGGGAGCTCCTGAGAGCGGTTTGTGCCGAAAGAAGCCCGGGACCGGCACTTAGCTTCGGAGAGCTGCGTATCCGCGTCTTCTGCGTGTCTTGCCGCTCTACACTCAGCAAAAAGCTTTTCCACCATATCTTGCAAGGAGAAACTCTGCCAGGAAAGAAAACATCCAAAAACTTGTTCTAAAGCTTGCACGGGGGTCTGCAAAGAGTTTGGCAAGAATGAAAGGTAGTTGTCCAAAACTCGTTCTTTTCCAATAGAATAACCATGGAAAAGGCAGGAGAGTGGTAAAGTACTGTTTTCTCTAAGTCTGAAGGCTGCCCACACTGTGCCTGTGTGCTGCAGCTTGCATCTTCGCCTTTGGGAAGCTGCCGCTCGCCGATTCTCCCGCAGGCGAAGAAGCGGCTTCTTCGCACACAGAGCATTGTGGCGAGCGCAGGGAGCTCCTGAGAGCGGTTTGTGCCGAAAGAAGCCCGGGACCGGCACTTAGCTTCGGAGAGCTGCGTATCTGCGTCTTCTGCGTGTCTTGCCGCTCTACACTCAGCAAAAAGCTTTTCCACCATATCTTGCAAGGAGAAACTCTGCCAGGAAAGAAAACATCCAAAATCTTGTTCTAAAGCTTGCACGGGGGTCTGCAAAGAGTTTGGCAAGAATGAAAGGTAGTTGTCCAAAACTCGTTCTTTTCCAATAGAATAACCATGGAAAAGGCAGGAGAGTGGTAAAGTACTGTTTTCTCTAAGTCTGAAGGCTGCCCACACTGTGCCTGTGTGCTGCAGCTTGCATCTTCGCCTTTGGCAAGCTGCCGCTCGCCGATTCTCCCGCAGGCGAAGAAGCGGCTTCTTCGCACACAGAGCATTGTGGCGAGCGCAGGGAGCTCCTGAGAGCGGTTTGTGCCGAAAGAAGCCCGGGACCGGCACTTAGCTTCGGAGAGCTGCGTATCTGCGTCTTCTGTGTGTCTTGCCGCTCTACACTCAGCAAAAAGCTTTTCCACCATATCTTGCAAGGAGAAACTCTGCCAGGAAAGAAAACATCCAAAATCTTGTTCTAAAGCTTGCACGGGGGTCTGCAAAGAGTTTGGCAAGAATGAAAGGTAGTTGTCCAAAACTCGTTCTTTTCCAATAGAATAACCATGGATAAGGCAGGAGAGTGGTAAAGTACTGTTTTCTCTAAGTCTGAATGCTGCCCACACTGTGCCTGTGTGCTGCAGCTTGCATCTTCGCCTTTGGGAAGCTGCCGCTCGCCGATTCTCCCGGAGGCGAAGAAGCGGCTTCTTCGCACACAGAGCATTGTGGCGAGCGCAGGGAGCTCCTGAGAGCGGTTTGTGCCGAAAGAAGCCCGGGACCGGCACTTAGCTTCGGAGAGCTGCGTATCTGCGTCTTCTGCGTGTCTTGCCGCTCTACACTCAGCAAAAAGCTTTTCCACCATATCTTGCAAGGAGAAACTCTGCCAGGAAAGAAAACATCCAAAATCTTGTTCTAAAGCTTGCACGGGGGTCTGCAAAGAGTTTGGCAAGAATGAAAGGTAGTTGTCCAAAACTCGTTCTTTTCCAATAGAATAACCATGGAAAAGGCAGGAGAGTGGTAAAGTACTGTTTTCTCTAAGTCTGAAGGCTGCCCACACTGTGCCTGCGTGCTGCAGCTTGCATCTTCGCCTTTGGGAAGCTGCCGCTCGCCGATTCTCCCGGAGGCGAAGAAGCGGCTTCTTCGCACACAGAGCATTGTGGCGAGCGCAGGGAGCTCCTGAGAGCGGTTTGTGCCGAAAGAAGCCCGGGACCGGCACTTAGCTTCGGAGAGCTGCGTATCTGCGTCTTCTGCGTGTCTTGCCGCTCTACACTCAGCCAAAAGCTTTTCCACCATATCTTGCAAGGAGAAACTCTGCCAGGAAAGAAAACATCCAAAATCTTGTTCTAAAGCTTGCACGGGGGTCTGCAAAGAGTTTGGCAAGAATGAAAGGTAGTTGTCCAAAACTCGTTCTTTTCCAATAGAATAACCATGGAAAAGGCAGGAGAGTGGTAAAGTACTGTTTTCTCTAAGTCTGAAGGCTGCCCACACTGTGCCTGTGTGCCGCAGCTTGCATCTTCGCCTTTGGGAAGCTGCCGCTCGCCGATTCTCCCGGAGGCGAAGAAGCGGCTTCTTCGCACACAGAGCATTGTGGCGAGCGCAGGGAGCTCCTGAGAGCGGTTTGTGCCGAAAGAAGCCCGGGACCGGCACTTAGCTTCGGAGAGCTGCGTATCTGCGTCTTCTGCGTGTCTTGCCGCTCTACACTCAGCCAAAAGCTTTTCCACCATATCTTGCAAGGAGAAACTCTGCCAGGAAAGAAAACATCCAAAATCTTGTTCTAAAGCTTGCACGGGGGTCTGCAAAGAGTTGGGCAAGAATGAAAGGTAGTTGTCCAAAACTCGTTCTTTTCCAATAGAATAACCATGGAAAAGGCAGGAGAGTGGTAAAGTACTGTTTTCTCTAAGTCTGAAGGCTGCCCACACTGTGCCTGTGTGCCGCAGCTTGCATCTTCGCCTTTGGGAAGCTGCCGCTCGCCGATTCTCCCGCAGGCGAAGAAGCGGCTTCTTCGCACACAGAGCATTGTGGCGAGCGCAGGGAGCTCCTGAGAGCGGTTTGTGCCGAAAGAAGCCCGGGACCGGCACTTAGCTTCGGAGAGCTGCGTATCTGCGTCTTCTGCGTGTCTTGCCGCTCTACACTCAGCAAAAAGCTTTTCCACCATATCTTGCAAGGAGAAACTCTGCCAGGAAAGAAAACATCCAAAATCTGGTTCTAAAGCTTGCACGGGGGTCTGCAAAGAGTTTGGCAAGAATGAAAGGTAGTTGTCCAAAACTCGTTCTTTTCCAATAGAATAACCATGGAAAAGGCAGGAGAGTGGTAAAGTACTGTTTTCTCTAAGTCTGAAGGCTGCCCACACTGTGCCTGTGTGCTGCAGCTTGCATCTTCGCCTTTGGGAAGCTGCCGCTCGCCGATTCTCCCGGAGGCGAAGAAGCGGCTTCTTCGCACACAGAGCATTGTGGCGAGCGCAGGGAGCTCCTGAGAGCGGTTTGTGCCGAAAGAAGCCCGGGACCGGCACTTAGCTTCGGAGAGCTGCGTATCTGCGTCTTCTGCGTGTCTTGCCGCTCTACACTCAGCCAAAAGCTTTTCCACCATATCTTGCAAGGAGAAACTCTGCCAGGAAAGAAAACATCCAAAATCTTGTTCTAAAGCTTGCACGGGGGTCTGCAAAGAGTTTGGCAAGAATGAAAGGTAGTTGTCCAAAACTCGTTCTTTTCCAATAGAATAACCATGGATAAGGCAGGAGAGTGGTAAAGTACTGTTTTCTCTAAGTCTGAAGGCTGCCCACACTGTGCCTGTGTGCTGCAGCTTGCATCTTCGCCTTTGGGAAGCTGCCGCTCGCCGATTCTCCCGCAGGCGAAGAAGCGGCTTCTTCGCACACAGAGCATTGTGGCGAGCGCAGGGAGCTCCTGAGAGCGGTTTGTGCCGAAAGAAGCCCGGGACCGGCACTTAGCTTCGGAGAGCTGCGTATCTGCGTCTTCTGCGTGTCTTGCCGCTCTACACTCAGCAAAAAGCTTTTCCACCATATCTTGCAAGGAGAAACTCTGCCAGGAAAGAAAACATCCAAAATCTTGTTCTAAAGCTTGCACGGGGGTCTGCAAAGAGTTTGGCAAGAATGAAAGGTAGTTGTCCAAAACTCGTTCTTTTCCAATAGAATAACCATGGAAAAGGCAGGAGAGTGGTAAAGTACTGTTTTCTCTAAGTCTGAAGGCTGCCCACACTGTGCCTGTGTGCCGCAGCTTGCATCTTCGCCTTTGGGAAGCTGCCGCTCGCCGATTCTCCCGCAGGCGAAGAAGCGGCTTCTTCGCACACAGAGCATTGTGGCGAGCGCAGGGAGCTCCTGAGAGCGGTTTGTGCCGAAAGAAGCCCGGGACCGGCACTTAGCTTCGGAGAGCTGCGTATCTGCGTCTTCTGCGTGTCTTGCCGCTCTACACTCAGCCAAAAGCTTTTCCACCATATCTTGCAAGGAGAAACTCTGCCAGGAAAGAAAACATCCAAAATCTTGTTCTAAAGCTTGCACGGGGGTCTGCAAAGAGTTTGGCAAGAATGAAAGGTAGTTGTCCAAAACTCGTTCTTTTCCAATAGAATAACCATGGAAAAGGCAGGAGAGTGGTAAAGTACTGTTTTCTCTAAGTCTGAATGCTGCCCACACTGTGCCTGCGTGCTGCAGCTTGCATCTTCGCCTTTGGGAAGCTGCCGCTCGCCGATTCTCCCGGAGGCGAAGAAGCGGCTTCTTCGCACACAGAGCATTGTGGCGAGCGCAGGGAGCTCCTGAGAGCGGTTTGTGCCGAAAGAAGCCCGGGACCGGCACTTAGCTTCGGAGAGCTGCGTATCTGCGTCTTCTGCGTGTCTTGCCGCTCTACACTCAGCAAAAAGCTTTTCCACCATATCTTGCAAGGAGAAACTCTGCCAGGAAAGAAAACATCCAAAATCTTGTTCTAAAGCTTGCACGGGGGTCTGCAAAGAGTTTGGCAAGAATGAAAGGTAGTTGTCCAAAACTCGTTCTTTTCCAATAGAATAACCATGGAAAAGGCAGGAGAGTGGTAAAGTACTGTTTTCTCTAAGTCTGAAGGCTGCCCACACTGTGCCTGTGTGCTGCAGCTTGCATCTTCGCCTTTGGGAAGCTGCCGCTCGCCGATTCTCCCGGAGGCGAAGAAGCGGCTTCTTCGCACACAGAGCATTGTGGCGAGCGCAGGGAGCTCCTGAGAGCGGTTTGTGCCGAAAGAAGCCCGGGACCGGCACTTAGCTTCGGAGAGCTGCGTATCTGCGTCTTCTGCGTGTCTTGCCGCTCTACACTCAGCCAAAAGCTTTTCCACCATATCTTGCAAGGAGAAACTCTGCCAGGAAAGAAAACATCCAAAATCTTGTTCTAAAGCTTGCACGGAGGTCTGCAAAGACTCTGGCAAGAATGAAAGGTAGTTGTCCAAAACTCGTTCTTTTCCAATAGAATAACCATGGAAAAGGCAGGAGAGTGGTAAAGTACTGTTTTCTCTAAGTCTGAAGGCTGCCCACACTGTGCCTGTGTGCTGCAGCTTGCATCTTCGCCTTTGGGAAGCTGCCGCTCGCCGATTCTCCCGGAGGCGAAGAAGCGGCTTCTTCGCACACAGAGCATTGTGGCGAGCGCAGGGAGCTCCTGAGAGCGGTTTGTGCCGAAAGAAGCCCGGGACCGGCACTTAGCTTCGGAGAGCTGCGTATCTGCGTCTTCTGCGTGTCTTGCCGCTCTACACTCAGCCAAAAGCTTTTCCACCATATCTTGCAAGGAGAAACTCTGCCAGGAAAGAAAACATCCAAAATCTTGTTCTAAAGCTTGCACGGGGGTCTGCAAAGAGTTTGGCAAGAATGAAAGGTAGTTGTCCAAAACTCGTTCTTTTCCAATAGAATAACCATGGAAAAGGCAGGAGAGTGGTAAAGTACTGTTTTCTCTAAGTCTGAATGCTGCCCACACTGTGCCTGTTTGCTGCAGCTTGCATCTTCGCCTTTGGGAAGCTGCCGCTCGCCGATTCTCCCGCAGGCGAAGAAGCGGCTTCTTCGCACACAGAGCATTGTGGCGAGCGCAGGGAGCTCCTGAGAGCGGTTTGTGCCGAAAGAAGCCCGGGACCGGCACTTAGCTTCGGAGAGCTGCGTATCTGCGTCTTCTGCGTGTCTTGCCGCTCTACACTCAGCAAAAAGCTTTTCCACCATATCTTGCAAGGAGAAACTCTGCCAGGAAAGAAAACATCCAAAATCTTGTTCTAAAGCTTGCACGGGGGTCTGCAAAGAGTTTGGCAAGAATGAAAGGTAGTTGTCCAAAACTCGTTCTTTTCCAATAGAATAACCATGGAAAAGGCAGGAGAGTGGTAAAGTACTGTTTTCTCTAAGTCTGAATGCTGCCCACACTGTGCCTGTGTGCTGCAGCTTGCATCTTCGCCTTTGGGAAGCTGCCGCTCGCCGATTCTCCCGCAGGCGAAGAAGCGGCTTCTTCGCACACAGAGCATTGTGGCGAGCGCAGGGAGCTCCTGAGAGCGGTTTGTGCCGAAAGAAGCCCGGGACCGGCACTTAGCTTCGGAGAGCTGCGTATCTGCGTCTTCTGCGTGTCTTGCCGCTCTACACTCAGCAAAAAGCTTTTCCACCATATCTTGCAAGGAGAAACTCTGCCAGGAAAGAAAACATCCAAAATCTGGTTCTAAAGCTTGCACGGGGGTCTGCAAAGAGTTTGGCAAGAATGAAAGGTAGTTGTCCAAAACTCGTTCTTTTCCAATAGAATAACCATGGAAAAGGCAGGAGAGTGGTAAAGTACTGTTTTCTCTAAGTCTGAAGGCTGCCCACACTGTGCCTGTGTGCTGCAGCTTGCATCTTCGCCTTTGGGAAGCTGCCGCTCGCCGATTCTCCCGCAGGCGAAGAAGCGGCTTCTTCGCACACAGAGCATTGTGGCGAGCGCAGGGAGCTCCTGAGAGCGGTTTGTGCCGAAAGAAGCCCGGGACCGGCACTTAGCTTCGGAGAGCTGCGTATCTGCGTCTTCTGCGTGTCTTGCCGCTCTACACTCAGCAAAAAGCTTTTCCACCATATCTTGCAAGGAGAAACTCTGCCAGGAAAGAAAACATCCAAAATCTTGTTCTAAAGCTTGCACGGGGGTCTGCAAAGAGTTGGGCAAGAATGAAAGGTAGTTGTCCAAAACTCGTTCTTTTCCAATAGAATAACCATGGAAAAGGCAGGAGAGTGGTAAAGTACTGTTTTCTCTAAGTCTGAAGGCTGCCCACACTGTGCCTGTGTGCTGCAGCTTGCATCTTCGCCTTTGGGAAGCTGCCGCTCGCCGATTCTCCCGCAGGCGAAGAAGCGGCTTCTTCGCACACAGAGCATTGTGGCGAGCGCGGGGAGCTCCTGAGAGCGGTTTGTGCCGAAAGAAGCCCGGGACCGGCACTTAGCTTCGGAGAGCTGCGTATCTGCGTCTTCTGCGTGTCTTGCCGCTCTACACTCAGCCAAAAGCTTTTCCACCATATCTTGCAAGGAGAAACTCTGCCAGGAAAGAAAACATCCAAAATCTTGTTCTAAAGCTTGCACGGGGGTCTGCAAAGAGTTGGGCAAGAATGAAAGGTAGTTGTCCAAAACTCGTTCTTTTCCAATATAATAACCATGGAAAAGGCAGGAGAGTGGTAAAGTACTGTTTTCTCTAAGTCTGAAGGCTGCCCACACTGTGCCTGTGTGCTGCAGCTTGCATCTTCGCCTTTGGGAAGCTGCCGCTCGCCGATTCTCCCGCAGGCGAAGAAGCGGCTTCTTCGCACACAGAGCATTGTGGCGAGCGCAGGGAGCTCCTGAGAGCGGTTTGTGCCGAAAGAAGCCCGGGACCGGCACTTAGCTTCGGAGAGCTGCGTATCTGCGTCTTCTGCGTGTCTTGCCGCTCTACACTCAGCAAAAAGCTTTTCCACCATATCTTGCAAGGAGAAACTCTGCCAGGAAAGAAAACATCCAAAATCTTGTTCGAAAGCTTGCACGGGGGTCTGCAAAGAGTTTGGCAAGAATGAAAGGTAGTTGTCCAAAACTCGTTCTTTTCCAATAGAATAACCATGGAAAAGGCAGGAGAGTGGTAAAGTACTGTTTTCTCTAAGTCTGAAGGCTGCCCACACTGTGCCTGTGTGCTGCAGCTTGCATCTTCGCCTTTGGGAAGCTGCCGCTCGCCGATTCTCCCGGAGGCGAAGAAGCGGCTTCTTCGCACACAGAGCATTGTGGCGAGCGCAGGGAGCTCCTGAGAGCAGTTTGTGCCGAAAGAAGCCCGGGACCGGCACTTAGCTTTGGAGAGCTGCGTATCTGCGTCTTCTGCGTGTCTTGCCGCTCTACACTCAGCAAAAAGCTTTTCCACCATATCTTGCAAGGAGAAACTCTGCCAGGAAAGAAAACATCCAAAATCTTGTTCTAAAGCTTGCACGGGGGTCTGCAAAGAGTTTGGCAAGAATGAAAGGTAGTTGTCCAAAACTCGTTCTTTTCCAATAGAATAACCATGGAAAAGGCAGGAGAGTGGTAAAGTACTGTTTTCTCTAAGTCTGAAGGCTGCCCACACTGTGCCTGTGTGCTGCAGCTTGCATCTTCGCCTTTGGGAAGCTGCTGCTCGCCGATTCTCCCGGAGGCGAAGAAGCGGCTTCTTCACACACAGAGCATTGTGGCGAGCGCAGGGAGCTCCTGAGAGCGGTTTGTGCCGAAAGAAGCCCGGGACCGGCACTTAGCTTCGGAGAGCTGCGTATCTGCGTCTTCTGCGTGTCTTGCCGCTCTACACTCAGCCAAAAGCTTTTCCACCATATCTTGCAAGGAGAAACTCTGCCAGGAAAGAAAACATCCAAAATCTTGTTCTAAAGCTTGCACGGGGGTCTGCAAAGAGTTTGGCAAGAATGAAAGGTAGTTGTCCAAAACTCGTTCTTTTCCAATAGAATAACCATGGAAAAGGCAGGAGAGTGGTAAAGTACTGTTTTCTCTAAGTCTGAAGGCTGCCCACACTGTGCCTGTGTGCTGCAGCTTGCATCTTCGCCTTTGGGAAGCTGCCGCTCGCCGATTCTCCCGGAGGCGAAGAAGCGGCTTCTTCGCACACAGAGCATTGTGGCGAGCGCAGGGAGCTCCTGAGAGCGGTTTGTGCCGAAAGAAGCCCGGGACCGGCACTTAGCTTCGGAGAGCTGCGTATCTGCGTCTTCTGCGTGTCTTGCCGCTCTACACTCAGCCAAAAGCTTTTCCACCATATCTTGCAAGGAGAAACTCTGCCAGGAAAGAAAACATCCAAAATCTTGTTCTAAAGCTTGCACGGGGGTCTGCAAAGAGTTTGGCAAGAATGAAAGGTAGTTGTCCAAAACTCGTTCTTTTCCAATAGAATAACCATGGAAAAGGCAGGAGAGTGGTAAAGTACTGTTTTCTCTAAGTCTGAAGGCTGCCCACACTGTGCCTGTGTGCTGCAGCTTGCATCTTCGCCTTTGGGAAGCTGCCGCTCGCCGATTCTCCCGCAGGCGAAGAAGCGGCTTCTTCGCACACAGAGCATTGTGGCGAGCGCAGGGAGCTCCTGAGAGCGGTTTGTGCCGAAAGAAGCCCGGGACCGGCACTTAGCTTCGGAGAGCTGCGTATCTGCGTCTTCTGCGTGTCTTGCCGCTCTACACTCAGCAAAAAGCTTTTCCACCATATCTTGCAAGGAGAAACTCTGCCAGGAAAGAAAACATCCAAAATCTTGTTCTAAAGCTTGCACGCAGGTCTGCAAAGAGTTTGGCAAGAATGAAAGGTAGTTGTCCAAAACTCGTTCTTTTCCAATAGAATAACCATGGAAAAGGCAGGAGAGTGGTAAAGTACTGTTTTCTCTAAGTCTGAAGGCTGCCCACACTGTGCCTGTGTGCTGCAGCTTGCATCTTCGCCTTTGGGAAGCTGCCGCTCGCCGATTCTCCCGGAGGCGAAGAAGCGGCTTCTTCGCACACAGAGCATTGTGGCGAGCGCAGGGAGCTCCTGAGAGCGGTTTGTGCCGAAAGAAGCCCGGGACCGGCACTTAGCTTCGGAGAGCTGCGTATCTGCGTCTTCTGCGTGTCTTGCCGCTCTACACTCAGCCAAAAGCTTTTCCACCATATCTTGCAAGGAGAAACTCTGCCAGGAAAGAAAACATCCAAAATCTTGTTCTAAAGCTTGCACGGGGGTCTGCAAAGAGTTTGGCAAGAATGAAAGGTAGTTGTCCAAAACTCGTTCTTTTCCAATAGAATAACCATGGAAAAGGCAGGAGAGTGGTAAAGTACTGTTTTCTCTAAGTCTGAAGGCTGCCCACACTGTGCCTGTGTGCTGCAGCTTGCATCTTCGCCTTTGGGAAGCTGCCGCTCGCCGATTCTCCCGGAGGCGAAGAAGCGGCTTCTTCGCACACAGAGCATTGTGGCGAGCGCAGGGAGCTCCTGAGAGCGGTTTGTGCCGAAAGAAGCCCGGGACCGGCACTTAGCTTCGGAGAGCTGCGTATCTGCGTCTTCTGCGTGTCTTGCCGCTCTACACTCAGCCAAAAGCTTTTCCACCATATCTTGCAAGGAGAAACTCTGCCAGGAAAGAAAACATCCAAAATCTTGTTCTAAAGCTTGCACGGAGGTCTGCAAAGAGTTTGGCAAGAATGAAAGGTAGTTGTCCAAAACTCGTTCTTTTCCAATAGAATAACCATGGAAAAGGCAGGAGAGTGGTAAAGTACTGTTTTCTCTAAGTCTGAATGCTGCCCACACTGTGCCTGTGTGCTGCAGCTTGCATCTTCGCCTTTGGGAAGCTGCCGCTCGCCGATTCTCCCGCAGGCGAAGAAGCGGCTTCTTCACACACAGAGCATTGTGGCGAGCGCAGGGAGCTCCTGAGAGCGGTTTGTGCCGAAAGAAGCCCGGGACCGGCACTTAGCTTCGGAGAGCTGCGTATCTGCGTCTTCTGCGTGTCTTGCCGCTCTACACTCAGCCAAAAGCTTTTCCACCATATCTTGCAAGGAGAAACTCTGCCAGGAAAGAAAACATCCAAAATCTTGTTCTAAAGCTTGCACGGAGGTCTGCAAAGAGTTTGGCAAGAATGAAAGGTAGTTGTCCAAAACTCGTTCTTTTCCAATAGAATAACCATGGAAAAGGCAGGAGAGTGGTAAAGTACTGTTTTCTCTAAGTCTGAAGGCTGCCCACACTGTGCCTGTGTGCTGCAGCTTGCATCTTCGCCTTTGGGAAGCTGCCGCTCGCCGATTCTCCCGCAGGCGAAGAAGCGGCTTCTTCGCACACAGAGCATTGTGGCGAGCGCAGGGAGCTCCTGAGAGCGGTTTGTGCCGAAAGAAGCCCGGGACCGGCACTTAGCTTTGGAGAGCTGCGTATCTGCGTCTTCTGCGTGTCTTGCCGCTCTACACTCAGCAAAAAGCTTTTCCACCATATCTTGCAAGGAGAAACTCTGCCAGGAAAGAAAACATCCAAAATCTTGTTCTAAAGCTTGCACGGGGGTCTGCAAAGAGTTTGGCAAGAATGAAAGGTAGTTGTCCAAAACTCGTTCTTTTCCAATAGAATAACCATGGAAAAGGCAGGAGAGTGGTAAAGTACTGTTTTCTCTAAGTCTGAAGGCTGCCCACACTGTGCCTGTGTGCTGCAGCTTGCATCTTCGCCTTTGGGAAGCTGCCGCTCGCCGATTCTCCCGCAGGCGAAGAAGCGGCTTCTTTGCACACAGAGCATTGTGGCGAGCGCAGGGAGCTCCTGAGAGCGGTTTGTGCCGAAAGAAGCCCGGGACCGGCACTTAGCTTCGGAGAGCTGCGTATCTGCGTCTTCTGCGTGTCTTGCCGCTCTACACTCAGCCAAAAGCTTTTCCACCATATCTTGCAAGGAGAAACTCTGCCAGGAAAGAAAACATCCAAAATCTTGTTCTAAAGCTTGCACGGGGGTCTGCAAAGAGTTTGGCAAGAATGAAAGGTAGTTGTCCAAAACTCGTTCTTTTCCAATAGAATAACCATGGAAAAGGCAGGAGAGTGGTAAAGTACTGTTTTCTCTAAGTCTGAATGCTGCCCACACTGTGCCTGTGTGCTGCAGCTTGCATCTTCGCCTTTGGGAAGCTGCCGCTCGCCGATTCTCCCGGAGGCGAAGAAGCGGCTTCTTCGCACACAGAGCATTGTGGCGAGCGCGGGGAGCTCCTGAGAGCGGTTTGTGCCGAAAGAAGCCCGGGACCGGCACTTAGCTTCGGAGAGCTGCGTATCTGCGTCTACTGCGTGTCTTGCCGCTCTACACTCAGCAAAAAGCTTTTCCACCATATCTTGCAAGGAGAAACTCTGCCAGGAAAGAAAACATCCAAAATCTTGTTCTAAAGCTTGCACGGAGGTCTGCAAAGAGTTTGGCAAGAATGAAAGGTAGTTGTCCAAAACTCGTTCTTTTCCAAAAGAATAACCATGGAAAAGGCAGGAGAGTGGTAAAGTACTGTTTTCTCTAAGTCTGAATGCTGCCCACACTGTGCCTGTGTGCTGCAGCTTGCATCTTCGCCTTTGGGAAGCTGCCGCTCGCCGATTCTCCCGCAGGCGAAGAAGCGGCTTCTTCGCACACAGAGCATTGTGGCGAGCGCAGGGAGCTCCTGAGAGCGGTTTGTGCCGAAAGAAGCCCGGGACCGGCACTTAGCTTCGGAGTGCTGCGTATCTGCGTCTTCTGCGTGTCTTGCCGCTCTACACTCAGCAAAAAGCTTTTCCACCATATCTTGCAAGGAGAAACTCTGCCAGGAAAGAAAACATCCAAAATCTTGTTCTAAAGCTTGCACGGGGGTCTGCAAAGAGTTTGGCAAGAATGAAAGGTAGTTGTCCAAAACTCGTTCTTTTCCAATAGAATAACCATGGAAAAGGCAGGAGAGTGGTAAAGTACTGTTTTCTCTAAGTCTGAAGGCTGCCCACACTGTGCCTGTGTGCTGCAGCTTGCATCTTCGCCTTTGGGAAGCTGCCGCTCGCCGATTCTCCCGGAGGCGAAGAAGCGGCTTCTTCGCACACAGAGCATTGTGGCGAGCGCAGGGAGCTCCTGAGAGCGGTTTGTGCCGAAAGAAGCCCGGGACCGGCACTTAGCTTCGGAGAGCTGCGTATCTGCGTCTTCTGCGTGTCTTGCCGCTCTACACTCAGCAAAAAGCTTTTCCACCATATCTTGCAAGGAGAAACTCTGCCAGGAAAGAAAACATCCAAAATCTTGTTCTAAAGCTTGCACGGGGGTCTGCAAAGAGTTTGGCAAGAATGAAAGGTAGTTGTCCAAAACTCGTTCTTTTCCAATAGAATAACCATGGAAAAGGCAGGAGAGTGGTAAAGTACTGTTTTCTCTAAGTCTGAAGGCTGCCCACACTGTGCCTGTGTGCTGCAGCTTGCATCTTCGCCTTTGGGAAGCTGCCGCTCGCCGATTCTCCCGGAGGCGAAGAAGCGGCTTCCTCGCACACAGAGCATTGTGGCGAGCGCAGGGAGCTCCTGAGAGCGGTTTGTGCCGAAAGAAGCCCGGGACCGGCACTTAGCTTCGGAGAGCTGCGTATCTGCGTCTTCTGCGTGTCTTGCCGCTCTACACTCAGCAAAAAGCTTTTCCACCATATCTTGCAAGGAGAAACTCTGCCAGGAAAGAAAACATCCAAAATCTTGTTCTAAAGCTTGCACGGGGGTCTGCAAAGAGTTTGGCAAGAATGAAAGGTAGTTGTCCAAAACTCGTTCTTTTCCAATAGAATAACCATGGAAAAGGCAGGAGAGTGGTAAAGTACTGTTTTCTCTAAGTCTGAAGGCTGCCCACACTGTGCCTGTGTGCTGCAGCTTGCATCTTCGCCTTTGGGAAGCTGCCGCTCGCCGATTCTCCCGCAGGCGAAGAAGCGGCTTCTTCGCACACAGAGCATTGTGGCGAGCGCAGGGAGCTCCTGAGAGCGGTTTGTGCCGAAAGAAGCCCGGGACCGGCACTTAGCTTCGGAGAGCTGCGTATCTGCGTCTTCTGCGTGTCTTGCCGCTCTACACTCAGCAAAAAGCTTTTCCACCATATCTTGCAAGGAGAAACTCTGCCAGGAAAGAAAACATCCAAAATCTTGTTCTAAAGCTTGCACGGGGGTCTGCAAAGAGTTTGGCAAGAATGAAAGGTAGTTGTCCAAAACTCGTTCTTTTCCAATAGAATAACCATGGAAAAGGCAGGAGAGTGGTAAAGTACTGTTTTCTCTAAGTCTGAAGGCTGCCCACACTGTGCCTGTGTGCTGCAGCTTGCATCTTCGCCTTTGGGAAGCTGCCGCTCGCCGATTCTCCCGCAGGCGAAGAAGCGGCTTCTTCGCACACAGAGCATTGTGGCGAGCGCAGGGAGCTCCTGAGAGCGGTTTGTGCCGAAAGAAGCCCGGGACCGGCACTTAGCTTCGGAGAGCTGCGTATCTGCGTCTTCTGCGTGTCTTGCCGCTCTACACTCAGCAAAAAGCTTTTCCACCATATCTTGCAAGGAGAAACTCTGCCAGGAAAGAAAACATCCAAAATCTTGTTCTAAAGCTTGCACGGGGGTCTGCAAAGAGTTTGGCAAGAATGAAAGGTAGTTGTCCAAAACTCGTTCTTTTCCAATAGAATAACCATGGAAAAGGCAGGAGAGTGGTAAAGTACTGTTTTCTCTAAGTCTGAAGGCTGCCCACACTCTGCCTGTGTGCTGCAGCTTGCATCTTCGCCTTTGGGAAGCTGCCGCTCGCCGATTCTCCCGCAGGCGAAGAAGCGGCTTCTTCGCACACAGAGCATTGTGGCGAGCGCAGGGAGCTCCTGAGAGCGGTTTGTGCCGAAAGAAGCCCGGGACCGGCACTTAGCTTCGGAGAGCTGCGTATCTGCGTCTTCTGCGTGTCTTGCCGCTCTACACTCAGCAAAAAGCTTTTCCACCATATCTTGCAAGGAGAAACTCTGCCAGGAAAGAAAACATCCAAAATCTTGTTCTAAAGCTTGCACGGGGGTCTGCAAAGAGTTGGGCAAGAATGAAAGGTAGTTGTCCAAAACTCGTTCTTTTCCAATAGAATAACCATGGAAAAGGCAGGAGAGTGGTAAAGTACTGTTTTCTCTAAGTCTGAAGGCTGCCCACACTGTGCCTGTGTGCTGCAGCTTGCATCTTCGCCTTTGGGAAGCTGCCGCTCGCCGATTCTCCCGCAGGCGAAGAAGCGGCTTCTTCGCACACAGAGCATTGTGGCGAGCGCAGGGAGCTCCTGAGAGCGGTTTGTGCCGAAAGAACCCCGGGACCGGCACTTAGCTTCGGAGAGCTGCGTATCTGCGTCTTCTGCGTGTCTTGCCGCTCTACACTCAGCAAAAAGCTTTTCCACCATATCTTGCAAGGAGAAACTCTGCCAGGAAAGAAAACATCCAAAATCTTGTTCTAAAGCTTGCACGGGGGTCTGCAAAGAGTTTGGCAAGAATGAAAGGTAGTTGTCCAAAACTCGTTCTTTTCCAATAGAATAACCATGGAAAAGGCAGGAGAGTGGTAAAGTACTGTTTTCTCTAAGTCTGAAGGCTGCCCACACTGTGCCTGTGTGCTGCAGCTTGCATCTTCGCCTTTGGGAAGCTGCCGCTCGCCGATTCTCCCGCAGGCGAAGAAGCGGCTTCTTCGCACACAGAGCATTGTGGCGAGCGCAGGGAGCTCCTGAGAGCGGTTTGTGCCGAAAGAAGCCCGGGACCGGCACTTAGCTTCGGAGAGCTGCGTATCTGCGTCTTCTGCGTGTCTTGCCGCTCTACACTCAGCAAAAAGCTTTTCCACCATATCTTGCAAGGAGAAACTCTGCCAGGAAAGAAAACATCCAAAATCTTGTTCTAAAGCTTGCACGGGGGTCTGCAAAGAGTTTGGCAAGAATGAAAGGTAGTTGTCCAAAACTCGTTCTTTTCCAATAGAATAACCATGGAAAAGGCAGGAGAGTGGTAAAGTACTGTTTTCTCTAAGTCTGAAGGCTGCCCACACTGTGCCTGTGTGCTGCAGCTTGCATCTTCGCCTTTGGGAAGCTGCCGCTCGCCGATTCTCCCGCAGGCGAAGAAGCGGCTTCTTCGCACACAGAGCATTGTGGCGAGCGCAGGGAGCTCCTGAGAGCGGTTTGTGCCGAAAGAAGCCCGGGACCGGCACTTAGCTTCGGAGAGCTGCGTATCTGCGTCTTCTGCGTGTCTTGCCGCTCTACACTCAGCAAAAAGCTTTTCCACCATATCTTGCAAAGAGAAACTCTGCCAGGAAAGAAAACATCCAAAATCTTGTTCTAAAGCTTGCACGGGGGTCTGCAAAGAGTTTGGCAAGAATGAAAGGTAGTTGTCCAAAACTCGTTCTTTTCCAATAGAATAACCATGGAAAAGGCAGGAGAGTGGTAAAGTACTGTTTTCTCTAAGTCTGAATGCTGCCCACACTGTGCCTGTTTGCTGCAGCTTGCATCTTCGCCTTTGGGAAGCTGCCGCTCGCCGATTCTCCCGGAGGCGAAGAAGCGGCTTCTTCGCACACAGAGCATTGTGGCGAGCGCAGGGAGCTCCTGAGAGCGGTTTGTGCCGAAAGAAGCCCGGGACCGGCACTTAGCTTCGGAGAGCTGCGTATCTGCGTCTTCTGCGTGTCTTGCCGCTCTACACTCAGCAAAAAGCTTTTCCACCATATCTTGCAAGGAGAAACTCTGCCAGGAAAGAAAACATCCAAAATCTTGTTCTAAAGCTTGCACGCAGGTCTGCAAAGAGTTTGGCAAGAATGAAAGGTAGTTGTCCAAAACTCGTTCTTTTCCAATAGAATAACCATGGAAAAGGCAGGAGAGTGGTAAAGTACTGTTTTCTCTAAGTCTGAAGGCTGCCCACACTGTGCCTGTGTGCTGCAGCTTGCATCTTCGCCTTTGGGAAGCTGCCGCTCGCCGATTCTCCCGGAGGCGAAGAAGCGGCTTCTTCGCACACAGAGCATTGTGGCGAGCGCAGGGAGCTCCTGAGAGCGGTTTGTGCCGAAAGAAGCCCGGGACCGGCACTTAGCTTCGGAGAGCTGCGTATCTGCGTCTTCTGCGTGTCTTGCCGCTCTACACTCAGCCAAAAGCTTTTCCACCATATCTTGCAAGGAGAAACTCTGCCAGGAAAGAAAACATCCAAAATCTTGTTCTAAAGCTTGCACGGGGGTCTGCAAAGAGTTTGGCAAGAATGAAAGGTAGTTGTCCAAAACTCGTTCTTTTCCAATAGAATAACCATGGAAAAGGCAGGAGAGTGGTAAAGTACTGTTTTCTCTAAGTCTGAAGGCTGCCCACACTGTGCCTGTGTGCTGCAGCTTGCATCTTCGCCTTTGGGAAGCTGCCGCTCGCCGATTCTCCCGGAGGCGAAGAAGCGGCTTCTTCGCACACAGAGCATTGTGGCGAGCGCAGGGAGCTCCTGAGAGCGGTTTGTGCCGAAAGAAGCCCGGGACCGGCACTTAGCTTCGGAGAGCTGCGTATCTGCGTCTTCTGCGTGTCTTGCCGCTCTACACTCAGCCAAAAGCTTTTCCACCATATCTTGCAAGGAGAAACTCTGCCAGGAAAGAAAACATCCAAAATCTTGTTCTAAAGCTTGCACGGGGGTCTGCAAAGAGTTTGGCAAGAATGAAAGGTAGTTGTCCAAAACTCGTTCTTTTCCAATAGAATAACCATGGAAAAGGCAGGAGAGTGGTAAAGTACTGTTTTCTCTAAGTCTGAAGGCTGCCCACACTGTGCCTGTGTGCTGCAGCTTGCATCTTCGCCTTTGGGAAGCTGCCGCTCGCCGATTCTCCCGCAGGCGAAGAAGCGGCTTCTTCGCACACAGAGCATTGTGGCGAGCGCAGGGAGCTCCTGAGAGCGGTTTGTGCCGAAAGAAGCCCGGGACCGGCACTTAGCTTCGGAGAGCTGCGTATCTGCGTCTTCTGCGTGTCTTGCCGCTCTACACTCAGCAAAAAGCTTTTCCACCATATCTTGCAAAGAGAAACTCTGCCAGGAAAGAAAACATCCAAAATCTTGTTCTAAAGCTTGCACGGGGGTCTGCAAAGAGTTTGGCAAGAATGAAAGGTAGTTGTCCAAAACTCGTTCTTTTCCAATAGAATAACCATGGAAAAGGCAGGAGAGTGGTAAAGTACTGTTTTCTCTAAGTCTGAATGCTGCCCACACTGTGCCTGTTTGCTGCAGCTTGCATCTTCGCCTTTGGGAAGCTGCCGCTCGCCGATTCTCCCGGAGGCGAAGAAGCGGCTTCTTCGCACACAGAGCATTGTGGCGAGCGCAGGGAGCTCCTGAGAGCGGTTTGTGCCGAAAGAAGCCCGGGACCGGCACTTAGCTTCGGAGAGCTGCGTATCTGCGTCTTCTGCGTGTCTTGCCGCTCTACACTCAGCAAAAAGCTTTTCCACCATATCTTGCAAGGAGAAACTCTGCCAGGAAAGAAAACATCCAAAATCTTGTTCTAAAGCTTGCACGGGGGTCTGCAAAGAGTTTGGCAAGAATGAAAGGTAGTTGTCCAAAACTCGTTCTTTTCCAATAGAATAACCATGGAAAAGGCAGGAGAGTGGTAAAGTACTGTTTTCTCTAAGTCTGAAGGCTGCCCACACTGTGCCTGTGTGCTGCAGCTTGCATCTTCGCCTTTGGGAAGCTGCCGCTCGCCGATTCTCCCGCAGGCGAAGAAGCGGCTTCTTCGCACACAGAGCATTGTGGCGAGCGCAGGGAGCTCCTGAGAGCGGTTTGTGCCGAAAGAAGCCCGGGACCGGCACTTAGCTTCGGAGAGCTGCGTATCTGCGTCTTCTGCGTGTCTTGCCGCTCTACACTCAGCAAAAAGCTTTTCCACCATATCTTGCAAGGAGAAACTCTGCCAGGAAAGAAAACATCCAAAATCTTGTTCTAAAGCTTGCACGGGGGTCTGCAAAGAGTTTGGCAAGAATGAAAGGTAGTTGTCCAAAACTCGTTCTTTTCCAATAGAATAACCATGGAAAAGGCAGGAGAGTGGTAAAGTACTGTTTTCTCTAAGTCTGAAGGCTGCCCACACTGTGCCTGTGTGCTGCAGCTTGCATCTTCGCCTTTGGGAAGCTGCCGCTCGCCGATTCTCCCGGAGGCGAAGAAGCGGCTTCTTCGCACACAGAGCATTGTGGCGAGCGCAGGGAGCTCCTGAGAGCGGTTTGTGCCGAAAGAAGCCCGGGACCGGCACTTAGCTTCGGAGAGCTGCGTATCTGCGTCTTCTGCGTGTCTTGCCGCTCTACACTCAGCCAAAAGCTTTTCCACCATATCTTGCAAGGAGAAACTCTGCCAGGAAAGAAAACATCCAAAATCTTGTTCTAAAGCTTGCACGGAGGTCTGCAAAGAGTTTGGCAAGAATGAAAGGTAGTTGTCCAAAACTCGTTCTTTTCCAATAGAATAACCATGGAAAAGGCAGGAGAGTGGTAAAGTACTGTTTTCTCTAAGTCTGAATGCTGCCCACACTGTGCCTGTGTGCTGCAGCTTGCATCTTCGCCTTTGGGAAGCTGCCGCTCGCCGATTCTCCCGCAGGCGAAGAAGCGGCTTCTTCACACACAGAGCATTGTGGCGAGCGCAGGGAGCTCCTGAGAGCGGTTTGTGCCGAAAGAAGCCCGGGACCGGCACTTAGCTTCGGAGAGCTGCGTATCTGCGTCTTCTGCGTGTCTTGCCGCTCTACACTCAGCCAAAAGCTTTTCCACCATATCTTGCAAGGAGAAACTCTGCCAGGAAAGAAAACATCCAAAATCTTGTTCTAAAGCTTGCACGGAGGTCTGCAAAGAGTTTGGCAAGAATGAAAGGTAGTTGTCCAAAACTCGTTCTTTTCCAATAGAATAACCATGGAAAAGGCAGGAGAGTGGTAAAGTACTGTTTTCTCTAAGTCTGAAGGCTGCCCACACTGTGCCTGTGTGCTGCAGCTTGCATCTTCGCCTTTGGGAAGCTGCCGCTCGCCGATTCTCCCGCAGGCGAAGAAGCGGCTTCTTCGCACACAGAGCATTGTGGCGAGCGCAGGGAGCTCCTGAGAGCGGTTTGTGCCGAAAGAAGCCCGGGACCGGCACTTAGCTTTGGAGAGCTGCGTATCTGCGTCTTCTGCGTGTCTTGCCGCTCTACACTCAGCAAAAAGCTTTTCCACCATATCTTGCAAGGAGAAACTCTGCCAGGAAAGAAAACATCCAAAATCTTGTTCTAAAGCTTGCACGGGGGTCTGCAAAGAGTTTGGCAAGAATGAAAGGTAGTTGTCCAAAACTCGTTCTTTTCCAATAGAATAACCATGGAAAAGGCAGGAGAGTGGTAAAGTACTGTTTTCTCTAAGTCTGAAGGCTGCCCACACTGTGCCTGTGTGCTGCAGCTTGCATCTTCGCCTTTGGGAAGCTGCCGCTCGCCGATTCTCCCGCAGGCGAAGAAGCGGTTTCTTTGCACACAGAGCATTGTGGCGAGCGCAGGGAGCTCCTGAGAGCGGTTTGTGCCGAAAGAAGCCCGGGACCGGCACTTAGCTTCGGAGAGCTGCGTATCTGCGTCTTCTGCGTGTCTTGCCGCTCTACACTCAGCAAAAAGCTTTTCCACCATATCTTGCAAGGAGAAACTCTGCCAGGAAAGAAAACATCCAAAATCTTGTTCTAAAGCTTGCACGGGGGTCTGCAAAGAGTTTGGCAAGAATGAAAGGTAGTTGTCCAAAACTCGTTCTTTTCCAATAGAATAACCATGGAAAAGGCAGGAGAGTGGTAAAGTACTGTTTTCTCTAAGTCTGAATGCTGCCCACACTGTGCCTGTGTGCTGCAGCTTGCATCTTCGCCTTTGGGAAGCTGCCGCTCGCCGATTCTCCCGCAGGCGAAGAAGCGGCTTCTTCGCACACAGAGCATTGTGGCGAGCGCGGGGAGCTCCTGAGAGCGGTTTGTGCCGAAAGAAGCCCGGGACCGGCACTTAGCTTCGGAGAGCTGCGTATCTGCGTCTTCTGCGTGTCTTGCCGCTCTACACTCAGCAAAAAGCTTTTCCACCATATCTTGCAAGGAGAAACTCTGCCAGGAAAGAAAACATCCAAAATCTTGTTCTAAAGCTTGCACGGAGGTCTGCAAAGAGTTTGGCAAGAATGAAAGGTAGTTGTCCAAAACTCGTTCTTTTCCAATAGAATAACCATGGAAAACGCAGGAGAGTGGTAAAGTACTGGTTTCTCTAAGTCTGAAGGCTGCCCACACTGTGCCTGTGTGCTGCAGCTTGCATCTTCGCCTTTGGGAAGCTGCCGCTCGCCGATTCTCCCGCAGGCGAAGAAGCGGCTTCTTCGCACACAGAGCATTGTGGCGAGCGCAGGGAGCTCCTGAGAGCGGTTTGTGCCGAAAGAAGCCCGGGACCGGCACTTAGCTTCGGAGAGCTGCGTATCTGCGTCTTCTGCGTGTCTTGCCGCTCTACACTCAGCAAAAAGCTTTTCCACCATATCTTGCAAGGAGAAACTCTGCCAGGAAAGAAAACATCCAAAATCTTGTTCTAAAGCTTGCACGGGGGTCTGCAAAGAGTTTGGCAAGAATGAAAGGTAGTTGTCCAAAACTCGTTCTTTTCCAATAGAATAACCATGGAAAAGGCAGGAGAGTGGTAAAGTACTGTTTTCTCTAAGTCTGAAGGCTGCCCACACTGTGCCTGTGTGCTGCAGCTTGCATCTTCGCCTTTGGGAAGCTGCCGCTCGCCGATTCTCCCGCAGGCGAAGAAGCGGCTTCTTCGCACACAGAGCATTGTGGCGAGCGCAGGGAGCTCCTGAGAGCGGTTTGTGCCGAAAGAAGCCCGGGACCGGCACTTAGCTTCGGAGAGCTGCGTATCTGCGTCTTCTGCGTGTCTTGCCGCTCTACACTCAGCCAAAAGCTTTTCCACCATATCTTGCAAGGAGAAACTCTGCCAGGAAAGAAAACATCCAAAATCTTGTTCTAAAGCTTGCACGGGGGTCTGCAAAGAGTTTGGCAAGAATGAAAGGTAGTTGTCCAAAACTCGTTCTTTTCCAATAGAATAACCATGGAAAAGGCAGGAGAGTGGTAAAGTACTGTTTTCTCTAAGTCTGAATGCTGCCCACACTGTGCCTGTGTGCTGCAGCTTGCATCTTCGCCTTTGGGAAGCTGCCGCTCGCCGATTCTCCCGGAGGCGAAGAAGCGGCTTCTTCGCACACAGAGCATTGTGGCGAGCGCGGGGAGCTCCTGAGAGCGGTTTGTGCCGAAAGAAGCCCGGGACCGGCACTTAGCTTCGGAGAGCTGCGTATCTGCGTCTACTGCGTGTCTTGCCGCTCTACACTCAGCAAAAAGCTTTTCCACCATATCTTGCAAGGAGAAACTCTGCCAGGAAAGAAAACATCCAAAATCTTGTTCTAAAGCTTGCACGGAGGTCTGCAAAGAGTTTGGCAAGAATGAAAGGTAGTTGTCCAAAACTCGTTCTTTTCCAAAAGAATAACCATGGAAAAGGCAGGAGAGTGGTAAAGTACTGTTTTCTCTAAGTCTGAATGCTGCCCACACTGTGCCTGTGTGCTGCAGCTTGCATCTTCGCCTTTGGGAAGCTGCCGCTCGCCGATTCTCCCGCAGGCGAAGAAGCGGCTTCTTCGCACACAGAGCATTGTGGCGAGCGCAGGGAGCTCCTGAGAGCGGTTTGTGCCGAAAGAAGCCCGGGACCGGCACTTAGCTTCGGAGAGCTGCGTATCTGCGTCTTCTGCGTGTCTTGCCGCTCTACACTCAGCAAAAAGCTTTTCCACCATATCTTGCAAGGAGAAACTCTGCCAGGAAAGAAAACATCCAAAATCTTGTTCTAAAGCTTGCACGGGGGTCTGCAAAGAGTTTGGCAAGAATGAAAGGTAGTTGTCCAAAACTCGTTCTTTTCCAATAGAATAACCATGGAAAAGGCAGGAGAGTGGTAAAGTACTGTTTTCTCTAAGTCTGAAGGCTGCCCACACTGTGCCTGTGTGCTGCAGCTTGCATCTTCGCCTTTGGGAAGCTGCCGCTCGCCGATTCTCCCGGAGGCGAAGAAGCGGCTTCTTCGCACACAGAGCATTGTGGCGAGCGCAGGGAGCTCCTGAGAGCGGTTTGTGCCGAAAGAAGCCCGGGACCGGCACTTAGCTTCGGAGAGCTGCGTATCTGCGTCTTCTGCGTGTCTTGCCGCTCTACACTCAGCAAAAAGCTTTTCCACCATATCTTGCAAGGAGAAACTCTGCCAGGAAAGAAAACATCCAAAATCTTGTTCTAAAGCTTGCACGGGGGTCTGCAAAGAGTTTGGCAAGAATGAAAGGTAGTTGTCCAAAACTCGTTCTTTTCCAATAGAATAACCATGGAAAAGGCAGGAGAGTGGTAAAGTACTGTTTTCTCTAAGTCTGAAGGCTGCCCACACTGTGCCTGTGTGCTGCAGCTTGCATCTTCGCCTTTGGGAAGCTGCCGCTCGCCGATTCTCCCGGAGGCGAAGAAGCGGCTTCTTCGCACACAGAGCATTGTGGCGAGCGCAGGGAGCTCCTGAGAGCGGTTTGTGCCGAAAGAAGCCCGGGACCGGCACTTAGCTTCGGAGAGCTGCGTATCTGCGTCTTCTGCGTGTCTTGCCGCTCTACACTCAGCAAAAAGCTTTTCCACCATATCTTGCAAGGAGAAACTCTGCCAGGAAAGAAAACATCCAAAATCTTGTTCTAAAGCTTGCACGGGGGTCTGCAAAGAGTTTGGCAAGAATGAAAGGTAGTTGTCCAAAACTCGTTCTTTTCCAATAGAATAACCATGGAAAAGGCAGGAGAGTGGTAAAGTACTGTTTTCTCTAAGTCTGAAGGCTGCCCACACTGTGCCTGTGTGCTGCAGCTTGCATCTTCGCCTTTGGGAAGCTGCCGCTCGCCGATTCTCCCGCAGGCGAAGAAGCGGCTTCTTCGCACACAGAGCATTGTGGCGAGCGCAGGGAGCTCCTGAGAGCGGTTTGTGCCGAAAGAAGCCCAGGACCGGCACTTAGCTTCGGAGAGCTGCGTATCTGCGTCTTCTGCGTGTCTTGCCGCTCTACACTCAGCAAAAAGCTTTTCCACCATATCTTGCAAGGAGAAACTCTGCCAGGAAAGAAAACATCCAAAATCTTGTTCTAAAGCTTGCACGGGGGTCTGCAAAGAGTTTGGCAAGAATGAAAGGTAGTTGTCCAAAACTCGTTCTTTTCCAATAGAATAACCATGGAAAAGGCAGGAGAGTGGTAAAGTACTGTTTTCTCTAAGTCTGAAGGCTGCCCACACTGTGCCTGTGTGCTGCAGCTTGCATCTTCGCCTTTGGGAAGCTGCCGCTCGCCGATTCTCCCGCAGGCGAAGAAGCGGCTTCTTCGCACACAGAGCATTGTGGCGAGCGCAGGGAGCTCCTGAGAGCGGTTTGTGCCGAAAGAAGCCCGGGACCGGCACTTAGCTTCGGAGAGCTGCGTATCTGCGTCTTCTGCGTGTCTTGCCGCTCTACACTCAGCAAAAAGCTTTTCCACCATATCTTGCAAGGAGAAACTCTGCCAGGAAAGAAAACATCCAAAATCTTGTTCTAAAGCTTGCACGGGGGTCTGCAAAGAGTTTGGCAAGAATGAAAGGTAGTTGTCCAAAACTCGTTCTTTTCCAATAGAATAACCATGGAAAAGGCAGGAGAGTGGTAAAGTACTGTTTTCTCTAAGTCTGAAGGCTGCCCACACTGTGCCTGTGTGCTGCAGCTTGCATCTTCGCCTTTGGGAAGCTGCCGCTCGCCGATTCTCCCGCAGGCGAAGAAGCGGCTTCTTCGCACACAGAGCATTGTGGCGAGCGCAGGGAGCTCCTGAGAGCGGTTTGTGCCGAAAGAAGCCCGGGACCGGCACTTAGCTTCGGAGAGCTGCGTATCTGCGTCTTCTGCGTGTCTTGCCGCTCTACACTCAGCAAAAAGCTTTTCCACCATATCTTGCAAGGAGAAACTCTGCCAGGAAAGAAAACATCCAAAATCTTGTTCTAAAGCTTGCACGGGGGTCTGCAAAGAGTTGGGCAAGAATGAAAGGTAGTTGTCCAAAACTCGTTCTTTTCCAATAGAATAACCATGGATAAGGCAGGAGAGTGGTAAAGTACTGTTTTCTCTAAGTCTGAAGGCTGCCCACACTGTGCCTGTGTGCTGCAGCTTGCATCTTCGCCTTTGGGAAGCTGCCGCTCGCCGATTCTCCCGCAGGCGAAGAAGCGGCTTCTTCGCACACAGAGCATTGTGGCGAGCGCAGGGAGCTCCTGAGAGCGGTTTGTGCCGAAAGAACCCCGGGACCGGCACTTAGCTTCGGAGAGCTGCGTATCTGCGTCTTCTGCGTGTCTTGCCGCTCTACACTCAGCAAAAAGCTTTTCCACCATATCTTGCAAGGAGAAACTCTGCCAGGAAAGAAAACATCCAAAATCTTGTTCTAAAGCTTGCACGGGGGTCTGCAAAGAGTTTGGCAAGAATGAAAGGTAGTTGTCCAAAACTCGTTCTTTTCCAATAGAATAACCATGGAAAAGGCAGGAGAGTGGTAAAGTACTGTTTTCTCTAAGTCTGAAGGCTGCCCACACTGTGCCTGTGTGCTGCAGCTTGCATCTTCGCCTTTGGGAAGCTGCCGCTCGCCGATTCTCCCGGAGGCGAAGAAGCGGCTTCTTCGCACACAGAGCATTGTGGCGAGCGCAGGGAGCTCCTGAGAGCGGTTTGTGCCGAAAGAAGCCCGGGACCGGCACTTAGCTTCGGAGAGCTGCGTATCTGCGTCTTCTGCGTGTCTTGCCGCTCTACACTCAGCAAAAAGCTTTTCCACCATATCTTGCAAGGAGAAACTCTGCCAGGAAAGAAAACATCCAAAATCTTGTTCTAAAGCTTGCACGGGGGTCTGCAAAGAGTTTGGCAAGAATGAAAGGTAGTTGTCCAAAACTCGTTCTTTTCCAATAGAATAACCATGGATAAGGCAGGAGAGTGGTAAAGTACTGTTTTCTCTAAGTCTGAAGGCTGCCCACACTGTGCCTGTGTGCTGCAGCTTGCATCTTCGCCTTTGGGAAGCTGCCGCTCGCCGATTCTCCCGGAGGCGAAGAAGCGGCTTCTTCACACACAGAGCATTGTGGCGAGCGCAGGGAGCTCCTGAGAGCGGTTTGTGCCGAAAGAAGCCCGGGACCGGCACTTAGCTTCGGAGAGCTGCGTATCTGCGTCTTCTGCGTGTCTTGCCGCTCTACACTCAGCCAAAAGCTTTTCCACCATATCTTGCAAGGAGAAACCCTGCCAGGAAAGAAAACATCCAAAATCTTGTTCTAAAGCTTGCACGGGGGTCTGCAAAGAGTTTGGCAAGAATGAAAGGTAGTTGTCCAAAACTCGTTCTTTTCCAATAGAATAACCATGGAAAAGGCAGGAGAGTGGTAAAGTACTGTTTTCTCTAAGTCTGAAGGCTGCCCACACTGTGCCTGTGTGCTGCAGCTTGCATCTTCGCCTTTGGGAAGCTGCCGCTCGCTGATTCTCCCGCAGGCGAAGAAGCGGCTTCTTCGCACACAGAGCATTGTGGCGAGCGCAGGGAGCTCCTGAGAGCGGTTTGTGCCGAAAGAAGCCCGGGACCGGCACTTAGCTTCGGAGAGCTGCGTATCTGCGTCTTCTGCGTGTCTTGCCGCTCTACACTCAGCAAAAAGCTTTTCCACCATATCTTGCAAGGAGAAACTCTGCCAGGAAAGAAAACATCCAAAATCTTGTTCTAAAGCTTGCAGGGGGGTCTGCAAAGAGTTTGGCAAGAATGAAAGGTAGTTGTCCAAAACTCGTTCTTTTCCAATAGAATAACCATGGAAAAGGCAGGAGAGTGGTAAAGTACTGTTTTCTCTAAGTCTGAAGGCTGCCCACACTGTGCCTGTGTGCTGCAGCTTGCATCTTCGCCTTTGGGAAGCTGCCGCTCGCCGATTCTCCCGGAGGCGAAGAAGCGGCTTCTTCGCACACAGAGCATTGTGGCGAGCGCAGGGAGCTCCTGAGAGCGGTTTGTGCCGAAAGAAGCCCGGGACCGGCACTTAGCTTCGGAGAGCTGCGTATCTGCGTCTTCTGCGTGTCTTGCCGCTCTACACTCAGCAAAAAGCTTTTCCACCATATCTTGCAAAGAGAAACTCTGCCAGGAAAGAAAACATCCAAAATCTTGTTCTAAAGCTTGCACGGGGGTCTGCAAAGAGTTTGGCAAGAATGAAAGGTAGTTGTCCAAAACTCGTTCTTTTCCAATAGAATAACCATGGAAAAGGCAGGAGAGTGGTAAAGTACTGTTTTCTCTAAGTCTGAATGCTGCCCACACTGTGCCTGTTTGCTGCAGCTTGCATCTTCGCCTTTGGGAAGCTGCCGCTCGCCGATTCTCCCGGAGGCGAAGAAGCGGCTTCTTCGCACACAGAGCATTGTGGCGAGCGCAGGGAGCTCCTGAGAGCGGTTTGTGCCGAAAGAAGCCCGGGACCGGCACTTAGCTTCGGAGAGCTGCGTATCTGCGTCTTCTGCGTGTCTTGCCGCTCTACACTCAGCAAAAAGCTTTTCCACCATATCTTGCAAGGAGAAACTCTGCCAGGAAAGAAAACATCCAAAATCTTGTTCTAAAGCTTGCACGCAGGTCTGCAAAGAGTTTGGCAAGAATGAAAGGTAGTTGTCCAAAACTCGTTCTTTTCCAATAGAATAACCATGGAAAAGGCAGGAGAGTGGTAAAGTACTGTTTTCTCTAAGTCTGAAGGCTGCCCACACTGTGCCTGTGTGCTGCAGCTTGCATCTTCGCCTTTGGGAAGCTGCCGCTCGCCGATTCTCCCGGAGGCGAAGAAGCGGCTTCTTCGCACACAGAGCATTGTGGCGAGCGCAGGGAGCTCCTGAGAGCGGTTTGTGCCGAAAGAAGCCCGGGACCGGCACTTAGCTTCGGAGAGCTGCGTATCTGCGTCTTCTGCGTGTCTTGCCGCTCTACACTCAGCCAAAAGCTTTTCCACCATATCTTGCAAGGAGAAACTCTGCCAGGAAAGAAAACATCCAAAATCTTGTTCTAAAGCTTGCACGGGGGTCTGCAAAGAGTTTGGCAAGAATGAAAGGTAGTTGTCCAAAACTCGTTCTTTTCCAATAGAATAACCATGGAAAAGGCAGGAGAGTGGTAAAGTACTGTTTTCTCTAAGTCTGAAGGCTGCCCACACTGTGCCTGTGTGCTGCAGCTTGCATCTTCGCCTTTGGGAAGCTGCCGCTCGCCGATTCTCCCGCAGGCGAAGAAGCGGCTTCTTCGCACACAGAGCATTGTGGCAAGCGCAGGGAGCTCCTGAGAGCGGTTTGTGCCGAAAGAAGCCCGGGACCGGCACTTAGCTTCGGAGAGCTGCGTATCTGCGTCTTCTGCGTGTCTTGCCGCTCTACACTCAGCAAAAAGCTTTTCCACCATATCTTGCAAAGAGAAACTCTGCCAGGAAAGAAAACATCCAAAATCTTGTTCTAAAGATTGCACGGGGGTCTGCAAAGAGTTTGGCAAGAATGAAAGGTAGTTGTCCAAAACTCGTTCTTTTCCAATAGAATAACCATGGAAAAGGCAGGAGAGTGGTAAAGTACTGTTTTCTCTAAGTCTGAATGCTGCCCACACTGTGCCTGTTTGCTGCAGCTTGCATCTTCGCCTTTGGGAAGCTGCCGCTCGCCGATTCTCCCGGAGGCGAAGAAGCGGCTTCTTCGCACACAGAGCATTGTGGCGAGCGCAGGGAGCTCCTGAGAGCGGTTTGTGCCGAAAGAAGCCCGGGACCGGCACTTAGCTTCGGAGAGCTGCGTATCTGCGTCTTCTGCGTGTCTTGCCGCTCTACACTCAGCAAAAAGCTTTTCCACCATATCTTGCAAGGAGAAACTCTGCCAGGAAAGAAAACATCCAAAATCTTGTTCTAAAGCTTGCACGCAGGTCTGCAAAGAGTTTGGCAAGAATGAAAGGTAGTTGTCCAAAACTCGTTCTTTTCCAATAGAATAACCATGGAAAAGGCAGGAGAGTGGTAAAGTACTGTTTTCTCTAAGTCTGAAGGCTGCCCACACTGTGCCTGTGTGCTGCAGCTTGCATCTTCGCCTTTGGGAAGCTGCCGCTCGCCGATTCTCCCGGAGGCGAAGAAGCGGCTTCTTCGCACACAGAGCATTGTGGCGAGCGCAGGGAGCTCCTGAGAGCGGTTTGTGCCGAAAGAAGCCCGGGACCGGCACTTAGCTTCGGAGAGCTGCGTATCTGCGTCTTCTGCGTGTCTTGCCGCTCTACACTCAGCCAAAAGCTTTTCCACCATATCTTGCAAGGAGAAACTCTGCCAGGAAAGAAAACATCCAAAATCTTGTTCTAAAGCTTGCACGGGGGTCTGCAAAGAGTTTGGCAAGAATGAAAGGTAGTTGTCCAAAACTCGTTCTTTTCCAATAGAATAACCATGGAAAAGGCAGGAGAGTGGTAAAGTACTGTTTTCTCTAAGTCTGAAGGCTGCCCACACTGTGCCTGTGTGCTGCAGCTTGCATCTTCGCCTTTGGGAAGCTGCCGCTCGCCGATTCTCCCGCAGGCGAAGAAGCGGCTTCTTCGCACACAGAGCATTGTGGCAAGCGCAGGGAGCTCCTGAGAGCGGTTTGTGCCGAAAGAAGCCTGGGACCGGCACTTAGCTTCGGAGAGCTGCGTATCTGCGTCTTCTGCGTGTCTTGCCGCTCTACACTCAGCAAAAAGCTTTTCCACCATATCTTGCAAAGAGAAACTCTGCCAGGAAAGAAAACATCCAAAATCTTGTTCTAAAGCTTGCACGGGGGTCTGCAAAGAGTTTGGCAAGAATGAAAGGTAGTTGTCCAAAACTCGTTCTTTTCCAATAGAATATAACAACGGAAAAGGCAGGAGAGTGGTAAAGTACTGGTTTCTCTAAGTCTGAATGCAGCCCACACTGTGCCTGCATGGTGCGGCTTGCATCTTCGCCTTTGGGAAGCTGCCGCTCGCAGTGTCTCCCGAGGCGAAGAAGCGGCTTCTTTGCACACAGAGCATTGGGCCGGTCGCGGTGAGCACCTAAGAGCGGCTTCTGCCGAAAGAAGCCCGGGACCGGCACTTAGCTTCGGAGAGCTGCGTATCTGCGTCTTCTGCGTGTCTTGCCGCTCAACACTCAGCAAAAAGCTTTTCCACCATATCTTGCAAAGAGAAACTCTGCCAGGAAAGAAAACATCCCCGATCTTCTTCTAAAAGTTGCACAGAGGACTGCAGGGTGTTTAAGAAGATGAAAAAGATAGTGTCCCGAAACTCCTTTTATTCGAATATAACGTGAATGAAACGGCAGGAGAATGCTAATGTACTCGTTTCTATCAATTTGAAAGCTTCACACGCTATATCCGTGTGCTGCGGCTTGCATCTTCGCCTTTGGGAAGCGGCCGTTCTCTCCATCTCCCGGAGGCGAAGAAGTGGCTTCTTCGCGCACAGAGCATTGTGCCGGTGGCGGTGTTCTCCGGAGAGCGGCTTCTGACGAAAGACGCCCTGGCAGGGGGCTTAGTTTCGGAGAGCTCTTTACTCTGCCTTCTGCCTCTCTGGTCGCATAAAACTTAGCAAAAAGCTTTTTTACTATGTCTTGCAAGGACCAACTGTGCCAGTATGGATAGCATCTCCGCTCTTGTTCTAGAAGTTGCACGGAGGTCTGCAGAGTGTTTAGCAAGAAGCAAAAGAAAGTTGTCCAAAACTCCTTCTTTTGGAATGGTAATGTGAATGGAAAAGGCCGGAGAGTGGTAAGGTACTGTTTTCTTTAGGTTTGAGAGCTGCACACACAATCCCCATGTTGTGCGACTTTTTTCTTCGCTTTTAAAGACGCGGCCGCGGTCTCCGTCTCCCGGAGGCGAAGAAGCCGCTTCTTTGCACACAGAGCATTGTGCCGGTCGCGCTGCGCTCCGGAGCACGGCTTCTGCGGAAAGACGCCCGGGAGCGGTCCTTACCTTCGGAGAGCTCCGTATCTCTGAATCTGCGTCTCTTGTCGCCTACATCTTAGCAAAAAGCTTTTCTACTAGGTCTCGCAAGGAGAAACTCTCCCAGTACAAAAAGCATCCCGGATCTTTTTCTGGAAGTTGCACGGAGTGTCAGCAGAGTGTTAGGCAAGAAGCAAAAGAAAGTTGTCCAAAACCCCTTTTCTTCCAATGTTAATGTGAATTGAAAAGGCAGGAGAATGAGGAAGTGCTGTTTTCTGTCCGTTTGAAAGCTGTCACAAGGAGAAACTCTATCAGCACCTCAAGTTTTCCTCCATTTTACTCCCGATCTTTCTTTTGCTGTGCAGTCAAGAAGCACCCCACTTTCTTAGTTATGCTGCAGGTTGTCTTCAAATGGCTTTGCTTTCTGTCCCCTCCTCCCCATTTCTAACAGGCACAAGCACATTCCCTTCCCGGAACAAAATCCTGGTAATAGAGCCAGGAAGACTACGCTTTGACTTTGAGAACCAAAACCTATCTAAGAGAAAATAGTCCATTCTTTGAGACCCAATATCACACATCTGTGTGCAGGAGGAAGAGGGGTGCGTGCGTGCGTGAATGGGAAGTGTACTCGCCAACAAACTAGAGCCAATATTAGTAACCAACATGTAACAAGTGTGGACGTATCTAATTCCCGGCTCTTTTTTGGATCTTTTTTCTTCAAGGTTATTTTGCTTTTAAAGATTTTCTAGTCATTTGAAAGATTCTTCTTGGTTTGTGTGAGAATAGAAATCTCCATAAAGCTTACTACGTAAAAGCAGGGTAATCTTTTGGACTTGATGATGACTATTTGGGAGATGATATTTCCATCTGCATAAATCAATTTCCTTGTTTTGGAAATATTTTTGTCACGGAAAGTAGTAAGTTTCAAGATGTGTTTTTAGAAGGTGTAAAAATTGAGATCCTCATTTGTAGCAAAGCAATACAAAGAATATCCCTTAAAACCATCCACTCCATCATTTCATTTTTGTATTTTTGTCTTTTCAATAGCTAGTTCTCACTTTCAGGTGGCTTTTAAATGCCATGGTTTGACACAATTTTGTTATTCATTTCTAAGCTTCAAAATGATATTTAAGAAGAGTAATTTCCTGTAACTACTGGACAGTTTGCAAATTAACATCAAAGTGGAGGGAGGGAGGGAAGGAAGTGGCAGAAGGACGTGGCAGAAAGAAGGACATAGTGGAAGGAAGGCAGTGAAGGAAGGAAGTGGGGGAAGGAAAGAAAAGAAAGAAGGAAAGAGAGAAAGAAAAAGAAAGAAAGAAAGAAAGAAAGAAAGAAAGAAAGAAAGAAAGAAAGAAAGAAAGAAAGAAAGAAAGAAAAGAAAAAAAGAAAGAAAGAAAGAAAGAAAGAAAGAAAGAAAGAAAGAAAGAAAGAAAGAAAGAGAGAAAGAGAGAAAGAAAGAAAGAAAGAAAGAAAGAAAGAAAGAAAGAGAGAGAAAGAAAGAAAGAAAGAAAGAAAGAAAGAAAGAAAGAAAGAAAGAAAGAAAGAAAGAAAGAAAGAAAGAAAGAAAGAAAGAGAGAAAGAGAGAAAGAGAGAAAGAGAGAAAGAGAAAGAGAGAAAGAGAGAAAGAAAGAAAGAAAGAAAGAAAGAAAGAAAGAAAGAAAGAGAGAAAGAAAAGAAAGAGAGAAAGAAAGAAAGAAAGAAAGAAAGAAAGAAAGAAAGAAAGAAAGAAAGAAAGAAAGAAAGAAAGAAAGAAAGAAAGAAAGAAAGAAAGAAAGAAAGAAAGAAAGAAAGAAAGAAAGAAAGAAAGAAAGAAAGAAAGAAAGAAAGAAAGAAAGAGAAGGGAAGAAAATTCCCAAATGTCAGAAACGTTAAAGATGATAAAATACTTGCGTGTATGATAAAGAGCGAGGACTAGATATTAGATATAGTATTGCTAAATGGCACATAAATGTGAGACCCAAACAGTTCAACTCATTGGATAGCAGTTTCTCAGCATGAATATGTTATTTCTAGCTTCAACTTCTTACTGCTACTGTACAGAATGATTACCATAGAATAATGGAATGGTTGGCTTTGGAAGGGACCTTAAATTCACCTACCTCCTCCCCACCATGTCATTGTCAGGGACACCTTCCACTAGACCGCCTTAAGCTCAAAGACCCATTCAAGCTGGCCTTGATCACTTCCAGGAATTGGTCACCCACAACATGTTCTAGTGTCTCCCAACCATCTTGGCAAGGAATTTCTTCCCAATAGCCAAAGGAAACCTATACTCTTCAGGTTTTAAAGCCATCCACACTTTTCCTATTGCTCCGTGCCCTTGTGTAGCTCACTTGCCTCCTTCTGGTAGGCTGTCTTCAGCTACTGGAGAGCTGCTCTAACAATTTGCCCAGAGTCTGCTCTTCTCCAGGCTGAGAAAACGCCTGCGGGACTCTGACTTGATGACAGACTTCATGTGCTGCACTGGGGGCTCAGACCATTCTTCTTCTTGGAATTGTTGTAGGATGCTCAACCCCTGTTGACTGTGGTACAGGTACACAGTTCATTGTGGTACAGGTAATAAATAGATGATTGTTTTAATAAAGACACAATTGAAATGATAAGAGCTAAATTTTAACGCAAAATTAATTGGAGAACGATTCCTAAACCTGTGGCCCGTTACCCCAGCCCATCCATTGATTGTAAATGACATTCCTTGCAGATGTTATGATACATGAACCAAAGCCAAGTGATGGATACTGCTTAAGATAGATGTTCTACCTGCTTACTGCAATATGGTCTTATCAGTCTAAAACAATCCCCCGAACATTAAGAACAAGAGATTACATCATGAAGTAATGAAGTGCTTTGGTTGAAAGTAAAAGGCATTTGAAAGAAATGGGTTTGGGGGCTAACGCAGCAAGATCTCAGAAATGGAGTGCCAGCTTAGTTCTCTGCTTCAGAGACAAGTGAAGCAATTCAGAAGTGTCCTCCTGTGAAAAAGGTTGACAGATCTTTCTGCACAACAGTTAACAGACGGCATCAGAAATGTGTGCAAATAACATACTAGCCACTACAAGTTTGTCCTCCAGGAGTGGAAGGGCCACTCAGACGCATAGCAGTGGTCTTGCTGCTGTGCCTGTTCAAATAGACAGAAAAGAATGAGGAAAACAAATTTTTCCATCTAGTTTGTTTCAGTATTGGTACAAAGACTATTTTCCCGCCCTCAGGAGACAGCAAAAACAGTCAACAACTGAAATGCTTCAGAAATGGAAATGATCTGAATCACAAATATTTCTTTTCACATCAAATTTAAAGCCTAAGTCATAACTGTCAAACAGATAGAACTACTTAAAGATGAATGTACTATACATACTAAAATATTCCCAGAGATAACTATTGTGTCCTTAGTCTGTTTAAAAGTCTAGACTTCCTGGTAAAAAAACTTGTACAGCGCTGAGGTAGCTCCACGACATTCTCTTTTCAGATTAATTAAACTCTTCAGTCTCACCACCGTTACCAATGGATTTCTGTAAGTCCTTGAAAACCAGTAATTTCCCTTTTTTCCTTCTATGAAAAAAATGACAGTGACAAGAGTTATTTGCACTCCCTATTTTCTGAAACAAGCCTGAACATCAAGCCTTAAGAACTTTATCATGAGTTTTACTTCAAACTAAATTTTAAGAGAATGGCAGAAAGAATGGGAGCCTCAAGCAAAAGAATTTAGGCTTCTAATTCTTGGGTTGTCTTCTTACTTACCTAAGACAAGAAGTGGAAAGAGAATAGATTAGAGTTAGCAGCTGTTTAAGATTTGCACGTACTCTTCCACTCTTCCAAGAGGTCAAGGATGCTTTTCTGGCCCTCCTTCCCTCCACAAGCTGCAGCTTCCTTCAAAGCACATTCACCTGCTGTGCAATGGAGCTCCCCACGAGCTCCATTGTGTTCCTCCACGGTTCTCCAGGGACTGCTGGGAGACAACCTGCTTGATGATGATGTCCTCCAGGGACTGTGGGGGATTCTTTGCTGTGTCAACTGGAGCACCTTCTCCTCCTTCTTGTCTCACTTTAGTATCATGCAGCTGCTTCTCATACTTCTTTTTTCCCTCACTTGTCACTGCCTATTCATATGTTTTGTACTTTTGACAATATATTTTCACAATGACTGATGGGCTCAGTTGCAGAAATGTGTCTTGCTAGAAAATTGGATACTATAGAAAACCATGATTTTACAGCAAAGAATAGTGGAAGTACAAATATACTGCTAAAGAACCGGAAAATTGACAATCATTCATTGTAATACGTCCCCTCATTTTGCCTTCTTTCTCCTTAAGATCTGGAAAGACTACTGGGCACTGAAAAACACTACAGTGTTGTTTCAAAGAAAAGACTTTTTTAGGATTCTAAGGCGCATGTTCCAATTGCTTGAGAAAATTGAGAAAAGGCACTTTGTCTTTTGTGATAAATATCATTAGCCAGTAGGGACAAAGTCTGACCAACAAGAGCAGATCAAAATCTGATGAGACCAAGCAATATACCTTGAGTGGCCAGGACAGAACCATTGAGTCATTGAATCTGTTGAATTGGAAGGACCCCATCAGGATCATCATCAGTCCAACTCCTGGCCCTGCCTGGGGCCATCCTTGAGAATCACACCATATGCCTGAGAGCAATGTCCCAAACTCAGACAGGTGTGATGGTGTGACCACTCCCTGGAAAGACTCTTCCAGTGCCCAGCCATTCTCTGGTTAAAAACTTTTTCCGGATACCCAACCTAAACCTCCCCTGACTCAGCTGCATGCCATTTCTTTGAGTCCTGTCTTTGTAGACCTCATTTGAGGACTTTCTAATACCAAGGTGATTCCGCCCCAGAGCAGAGCAGAGCAGAGCAGAGCAGAGAAGAGCAGAGCAGAGCAGAGCAGAGCAGAGCAGAGCAAGACAATCCCCTTCCTTGCCCAGCTGGTGATACTGTGCCTGATGCACCCCAGGACAGGCTTGGCCCTCCTGGCTGCCAGGGCACTGCTGATGCACATTCAGCTTGCCATTGGCCAGGAGCCTGGGTCCCTTTCTGCAGTGCTTCTCCCAGCCTCTTGCTCCCTCCCCAGTCTATACACCCACCAGGATTGCCCTGTTGCAGGTGCTGAATCCAGCACTTGCCCTTGTTCCACTCCATCTGGTTGGTGATTGCCTGTGGGAATCCTCAAAAACAGAGGGGTTTGGGAAAGCTGCAAAAGGAAGGCCTCAGAGACAGCAGAACTGTCATTGGAGCTAAGCAGTAGTCATAAGGTTTGTCAGCAGAAAAATTAGATGAGAAGTAGAAAAGTAAGGACAAATGGAACAATGGTCTGTGTATTAATGCTTGTCTAGAATAACTCCCTAAGCTACAGCAAAGTATATCTAGCGCGATGTTAGGTAGTTCTAAGCTTAATAATGGAGCTCTGTGCGTTGTATCTTAAGGCTTACAAGCAGGTCTTTTATTCGAAAGAAGCGAGCATCGTTCTAAGCCCAGGTACATGTCTTTATAGTGATTGGACAGAAGTACTGTCAATATGCTTTTGCTTTGTGTGATTGGTCAAAAAACTTTTCAAGTAAGTTGTAACATTAAGTTCTTTGTCTGCTGCTGGGGACGTGAGCTGCTGGCAGCTTCCCATTGTCATCACCATGTCATGAGACTGATGCTGGAAAAAAACCAGCTTGAGACGCCGTCCCCAGCAGTCCCGCCCCTTTTGTGATTTGTGCATAGACTCCCGGCCAGCAAGAATTGCCCATCTCTCCTATTTGGCAAGATCTCTCTGCAAGGTCTCTGTGCCCTCAAGGGAGTTAGTTCACAGCTCCTCCCAATTTAGTGTCTTTGGCAAACTGTCTTAATATTCCTTCAAGTGCTGTGTCCAGGTTGTTCAAAAGATGTTGAAGAGAACTGGCCCAATGATGATACTGTCTTAGCCACTGAAATAAGTGCTTCATACTTCCTCTTGTGCAGAAATCACAACAAATTTCTTTTCTATCCATGCAGATATCTTTTCTTATGCTCATGCTTTTTATCCCAACAGCAGCTGACACGACATTTACAGGCACAGCAACAGCACACTTTTCCTGCTCTTACTAGACTTAACAATTTTGCAACCGGTCAATCAGTGACCTTTGCAACTAAAGTCAGACCTTCAGCATTTCTCATTAAATGAATGTCTTCAGAAGAAAACTTTGCTGCCTACTCTGTACGACTGAAGAATAGATGATAATGAGTTAGCATCACAATCAGTTAAGTACAGAGCCTATACTTTAGCAGGGAAAAAATTAAAAGAAGAGCTCTTTTATGCAACAACTATCTGAGAAACAAAACAACTAGGATCTTCCACAGGGTTCCCTGCAGTAGAAATGTACTTGTATGAATGCAGAAGATAAAAGATGTGGTTTTGAAAGGCTATGTCCTTGCTAAGCTAAATTGGATCTCATCCTGTAGATGAAAGATCAAGGAGCTCAAAGCGGAGCTAGAGAGACATGTCCAGATAATGAGACAGAGCAAAGCATTTTCCAAGATAATTAAGCATTCTGGTGGACTGGCCAGTTAGGTTAAATCTGCCACACCCATTCACTTTCGGGGACTGAACTGTGGAGTGCTAAACCGTATCTGCTGCTGTGCAAAGTAAAAGAGATCCATCCAAATTGTATGGTTAGTGTGAACACTCTCACTCTCAATTGTAAAACACTTCATAAGCTATTAATCAGTCTTAGGAACAAAATGAAATAAAGCTGTTATGCCATCTGGGAATGGGAAAACATGTTCAAAATATTTTTTTCTCTATGCTTTCTTCTTTTTTCTTTTTCTTTTTTTTTTTTTTTTTTTTTTTTTTTAATCCCACATTATGTGATTGATAATTTCAACCATTCTGGAATGCTTTTAACAGATGAACCCAGCACAGTAGTTTTATTACAGGCTCTTGTCCCTTACATGCTTCAGGACAGGTTTGGAATATACTCCACAGTCAATTAGTGGTTTTTTATCTCTTTTCCCAGAGACAACTTTTAAAGGACTACTTAACCCCTAAAAATCATAATTTCTCTGGTTTCTCCAAGCTTTTTGAGAAAGCTGTTTTGGTTTTGTTTTGGTTTGTTGTTTGTTTTGTTTTATTGCATCATTCCTAATGTCTTCAGACCTACTACAAGAAGAAGTTAAAAATAGATCTTATTTGAAGAGACTGTTAAAGCTAATGAACTGCCAGTCTTGGTATTTGTATCTTTCTAAATCCTTTAAATTCCAAGGTTGCCTTCCTGAATCCTCAGTTACTTAGAAAACATTGTGTTTATAAAACAGACCCAGTTCAATTGCTTCTGCAAACTCACCTTCATTTTATAGGATTGTACTTCAAGAAATCTTGCTTCATTCAAACATTGAAAGTACAGATTTGACATCATCTGTGACCCTTCGATCTGTCTGAACTGTATTTCATTGTGTGAGTTTCTCAGTTGCTTCAAATAAGGACAGAATCTTTTCAATTTGCATAGCATGTTATCTGAAGATCTCCTGTCTGCTTTCTTCACTTGCTTTAATGGGAAGACAAGGGAAATACATTTTGAATGTTATCTTTTAGAGTCTACTTTTACCTACCAGTGTGCTTATATGGACTAGAACCAATGTCAGCTTGAAAGAAGGTATTGTCACGATCCGCTGATACCAAGGGGTTGGTTAACTGGTTGGTTGGTTAACTGATCTCGGAGTGCAACAGACAACCTGGAAAGGGGATTGCAGTATCAATCCAAACAAATGCACCTTTATAGAATGACCACAGCAAATGCCTGAAAGGAATCAGGGAGAGGAAAAGAATAAAAAAGAGGGGGAGAAAGAGAGAGGAGTATAGCTACCAAACATGGAGAGACTAAGTCCTCTTAGTCCAGCCGATAGAGTTTGCCTAGTCACGTTGGGAAGATCTCAAGTCCTGGTTAACTCAAGGTTCTATTATAGTCCATTGCTGAGGGGGGAAACAGAATCTTGAAATGGCTGAGATACAATCAAGAAGAAGAAGAAGTCTATTGAAATTGCTGAGGGGGAAAAAGATATTGAAGACGGGTACAGACAGTCCATGTTCTCAGCAGGATAAGTCAGTATCAGCAGTGAGTGGGACCCACTGTTTCAGGACTGCTTTCTGGGGGAAACCAGTCTAGGTCCGGTGAACACATCTGTAGGCAACACTCAGCAGGCATCCTGCTTCAGTCAGGCCAGCACCCCTGCATCAGAATTACAGGTGTCTCAGTCTCAGTCCTTGGTAGGGGGGCTTCAACCTCGGTGCCTCACGCTGGTAGTGGAGATGAAGGATTTTCCATGGGGGGGCTACCAAGTTGCCCCAGCAAGTTCATCTGGCCAAGAGGTGGGAAAATTCCTGGTCTATTGTCGTGAAGCAGGTGCAAGCATATAGGCCGGGTCGCCCTTTGGCAGGCCCTGCTAGAAGCAGTCACTGAAGACACAGCTGTGAACAATCACTTGGCAGGCCAGAATTCTGCTCAGGGGCCTCAGGATTTTTGGTGTTCATCCATTACTGGCAGGCCAGAATTCCCATCGGTGTCTTTAGGGTCCCAGTGTCTGTCCTGGGAATGGTCGTGAGGCAAATGAGGGGAACTTTAGACTGTCTTTCACACGTATCAGAAAATCTATTTACTGAAATGGCCAAAAAGAATGCATAACATTTACAATTGAGGGGGAAAAAGAAAACCAAACTCAAACCGTTGGAGCAATATCATTCTAGAGAATGCCATGTCTCTATGAAAAATACAAAAAAATTTCTGTTTTCAAACGCACCCACAAATCACCATTTTGCATCTTTTTTGTTGTTGTTGTTGTTGTTTGTTTTAAAGCTCTGGCACTTATCTGATTCCTTTTTGAGTTAGTTCAGCTCATTAATCTAGTAAGAAAGCTGCTAAAATTAAACTGAAAAACCTATGGGGAACAGGATGCCACTTCAGCCATGTTGTAGGGAAGCATTAGGTCAGCCTTCTGTCTTGTAGAAATATGTCTGTCATATAGGAAAATCAATGTGTAGCACTATCTTATTTTGAACTTTCTCATTGCTACTGGGTTCCTGAATGATCAAGATGGTTTAAACCAACAACAGGCAGCCCTCTAAGATACTCCCCAAACTATTGCAATGGAATAACTTGATCAGGTGAAGAGCTCGCTATGCAAAAGCTGAATATGATGTCAAGAATGCTTTGTTGTGGATTACCATTGTTTGGGATCATTTATCCCTTACCCTCCCATGTAGGTATAGGAAAAATTTAAGAAACCACAAGGCTTTTACAGCTGTTCTTGTATTTTGGGATCGTAAGGACTTGGGTTGGTAAACAAAACTGTGGTGAGTTTTACTATTGACTTTATCGCTGTTTCACTTTGAATTAACTGCTTTGCATTTCAGCTTACCCATCAGTATAATGAGAAGAAGAATATCTTCCTTCCTGCCCAAAAGATGTTGAATTATGCCTGTGATGTCACGGACTTAAAGACGAAAACCATTGTGATTGAAAGGAAGTATTGGCATGCCACAAGGTAACTGGAGTGAGCTGTGTTTCCTCCTCAGCTTCACTGTGATAGTAGAATTTTAATTAGCAGTTCCAAAACTTTGTCTTAGCATAGTCTGGTGACATATCTCAGTAGAGCAGTGTCCTAGGGTGACTTTATGATGTTGTATCCCCAGCCATCTGTTCTGTTAATGCTGGATATTATATTCTCTGCCTTCAAGACTGCTTCTGAGAGCAAAGGTGGGGAGAAGAAGAAGTACGGAGTTTGTTATCACAGGCTGCACTCACTCTTCTAAAAGCAACACTGCTCCACATTCTGTGCTGCACTGTGTTGTCTGGGCACTGATGGAGCAGAACAGAGTGTTCTTTGCTTTTCAGTTGGTTTAGCTGGCTGAGGCAGAGTTTTCCCTGGACTGTCTTTTTTCTTTCCCTTTTCTTGGAACTGTTCAAACCTGCTCCAGACTGGGACCTGGAGAGCACTGAGAGCTTGCACTTTGTGGCCTATGGGGGCCTACTCTGGGCAGCAGCCTTTCCTAGTGCCGGAGGGATTGATAACAGAGCAAGCATCCACAGGAGAGACTTTCTGAATTTGTTGTCTCTTCAGAGCGGCGATTGAGTTTTGTCATCTGGTATTGTTCATTTTTTGTGCTGGGGGGTGCTTTCCCTGGTAAATAAACAGATTTTTTCCACTTCTCTCAGAGGAAATGTTTCCCAGACCAGTTGAGGGGAGGGGCCGTGTAGGTGGGCTTTCTGGGGGGGGCCCCCTGAGACATAAACTTTAAAGAAATTTAGGGATTTTAGAGGAGCTGAGGTTTTAGTTAGAGATAAGCCTTATTAGAGTTTATCAAAATAAATAGGTAGGCCTTGTTGAAGTTAAGAGTTAGTAGTTAACTAATAATTGATTGCTTGTCAACATCATGTTTGCTTAGCTGGGTTTATCATGAAGAATATAGAAACTCATAAATAGCTTTTAGGAACATAAGACAATTGTAGGCCACCTCTGTTCTGAAACCAATTGAAGATGGGGAATGGGAGTTCTACCAATGGGTTCATTTGTCATATTTGCATTGAAAATGTAGAAAGTTCAGAACCAGGAAGACTTCATTTATTTCCTCATTTTGGAACCCCTCCCCATGAAAGGGACCACCGATTCATTTTGAGGAACAAACTACGTGTGCTTAATAGCTTTTGAACTAATTACCATACGAAGTGAGGAATGATGGGATGTACCTAAATTATGAATATGTATTTGTCTTTTGGGTATTCAATACTTGTATAGATAAAAAGACTCTGTTATCACCTCTAAATCACAGTGTGTATTTGGGAGCTATCCCGCACGCTGCCCAGCGTTGCAATAAACATACACTTTCTAATTTTGAACTGTTAGAGAGCCTTGGTCCGTCACAGTTGGATATCAGTACTAGATCAATATTTTTAATAAATCACCCCTTCTTGAGGATTGCTGCCAAATTTGCCCTAAACCAAGACAAGCAGGATCTGCGATTTAGAGAATGATGGAATCACTTTGGTTGGAAAAGACCTTTAAGAACATTGAGTCTAAATGTAATTAGCAAACACAACCATCAAGCAATGTTTTGCTGTCTGAAGAGAACATGGTTTATCTGGTAAGCTTTGCAAGTATTTGTGTCATCACAAGCATGCATGTCCAATGCATTAGATGGGTATATAATAAGAAACCTGTGCAAATCAACAGAATGATTCTCAGGGTAGGATATTGGCATGTTTCATCCTTCTTCCCGACTTCTTCCAATGAATTATTTTTACAAAGTAATGATTGGAATTGTTACTCTTTTGACGGTTCTTGTTGTATTACTGACATTTTTGGCATAGGAATGCCAAATAGGCTAATTCACCTAGTTTTTCAGATAAAGACCAAGATTTAGTGTTGCTTAAGCTGGAGGCAGAAATATTTAAATCTTCCAGCCTCCTTCTTAGTACCTAATTTCTATTACAATATCAGTGCACAATCTTGTCCCTTAAGGTCCAGCTAGCTCAGTTTATACCAACAGGGTGACATTAGTAGGGCTCACGTGATGCTGCACACAGAAGCCCTCGGGGTGCACCTCTAGCAGACAGTAATTCATGCACTTGGACCATCCCAGTGCTGACTTTGGATCACCAGAAGAGTAGAACTAGAGAGATTTGATGGAGAGCTCTCTGGAGGAAGTGGCCTGAAGAAGACAGCAGAAATCCCATCTGTGTGTTTGTACAAATAACGTGAATACCATTTACAGAAAAAGATCTTCAAATGGATCTAGCTTTTTCTGCAGACTATTTGTCAACTATATGCATTACATGGACAGTTCCACTGAGCATCTGAAATACAGCTGCGTTTAAGTGGATTGATTCAGGGTTGGAAAGCGGTGAAATAAAGCTTTTCAGGAATAGCTGACATCCAAGTCCCGCAGAAATTTACCTATTTTTAATGTCCAGATGCTTTTTAAAATCATGGGTGACCATTTAGCTACCTAATAGCTTTAATCAGAAATACAAAGAAAATTTTAAACTCCCATCTTTTATAGCTTGAATATTTTTCTTTGTTTATTTCCTGGTTTCCAATTCAGGTCTACAAATCATATGATTAGGTAATGAGAACTCATGCTGTATAAAAATATTTCGTGCTATACTTCCAAGTCAAGGCCATGTTTTTCCCGGAACTGTTTAAAAAAATAAAATTCTATCTGGATTCTCTCTAGCCCACACTCATCATTATATAAAGTCATTTAAATATTATATTTTGACTTTACATGGTGCAATTATATTCAGAAATCCAAGGCTCTATTGTTAGATTGTTTGTATGGTTTTCTGGCAATTCTAACTTCCCACAACCACCCTTGGCAGCTATATATTTTTGCAGCAAGGCATCACAGGGGTCTGTGAGAAGTTTGAATGTGAAGCAGAGCTAACATTAAAATACACGTGACATACTCGAAATATTTCACTTCCGAAAGTTACAGTTTGCTTAGATGGAAGGAAATATGAAATAAATAAACCTCACACAACATTTCTAAATCTTGGAAATCTATTACCTGAACTTTGAGTCAGTTTGCAGGACAGGACTCTGTAGAAATGCAAATGTGAAGTCCAAGGAATAGAGCAGAAGGTGTATTGGGCAGGGGTACAGAAGATTGCTCTGAAGGGTGATGTAAGCAAGATTGCATCCTATAAAGATAGCAGCTGCTTCTGCTGGTGCCAACATAGAGAATTTGCGCCACCAGCCTAGTTTTCTGGGGACATTTGACCTGTACACTCTTGAGGGCTTGTAGATGGGAATGAATGTGTCCTTTGATCTGTTTTTTTCTTTTGAATGTCTATGACCTGACTTGCTATTGTGTACTGTACTGTATCGTTTTAGAAACAGACACGTTTCATCTGTTTGAAAGCTGTAGTTGAAAGTGAGCTTGCAATCATGAGTTGGCTGTCAAAAGAATTAATTTTCTGCTTTAAGCAAAATATCAATAGAAACATTCCATCCACTCCTATGATACAGATTCCTTTTGAATTTACAGGGTAATTTGCATTAGTGAGTATACTGCATGTGCAATAAATACACCTTGCTTGGTTTCTAATGATGATAATAGTCCTCTTTGTATTACTCTAAGGATTGAACTCACCATCATTATTTTCCTGTTCTCATTGAACTGTAAAGGAAAAATAGTTTTGCATTAACCAAGGAGTAAAATGCATGGATTTAGCATCATTCTTGCAAGTAGTCCTCGATTCTGAAAATACCTCTCAGAAGCTGCATCAAATGGCAAAGCTAGACAGATTGCAGAATGCAGAACCTGCCATTTAGGATCAGGTACAAAATAACACCCAAGAAATTCTTCATGGATGCTGCATAAGTACAAAGACGCCGTTATTTAAAAGAGAAAAATAGTCAATGTGAAACGTGTTTGATGAATAAAAAGCTATGCTAATCAAGAGACTACAGTGCCAAGTGTGCTACAAGGCTTTTTTGTAATTAACATCATTCCCAGCATGAAAAAATACTATTTTTATTGTAGATTGCTTAAGAGTGCACAACAGTTTGGAAAAAAGTGCTTTGCTTTTTCTATTCATAGGAACTGTGTATCATGGTAAGAGATACTGTAAACAGGTTTTGGAAAACAATGTTATTTTGAAGATTCATTCTATTCAGAAATACTTCCCATGAAAAAATTTGCTCTGCCTTCCATCCTGAAGACTCTTAAAGGAAAATGTCTTTGTTGCATTCTCTTCACACTAGTTCAGGAGCTCAGTCTTACCTGCATTCTAATGCTTTTTTATGTTCCTGATGGCATGGCTTAGACATCCTTGTCTCCATTACCATCATGATTTCCAGATCAAGTGATGAGAATTTTTCTTCAGGATTGGTGAAGTTAAGTGTCATAACATTTTTGTCAAGTCAATTTGAAGGGGTTTTTTTGCCAAAGGAATCTCTTCCTTCCTAATGAAAACCATTGGCAATAGCAAACCTACTCAGTTTTTCAGGAAGTCAAATAATACATCTCCACTGTACAAGGTCCTCCGTTTGTTTTTTTTTCACCAGAAGAAAACTGCTGTTTTCTTCTTCTTCTTCTTCTATCACCTTAGACTTACTTTCTTCCAAAATCTTTTTAAACCTTTAGATTACTTTCACAGTGTGCTATAGCATATGTATTTGAAAAGACCATTTGTACATATTCAAATGGCTTACTTCTAATCTATTAAGAAATGGCTGTACTTCTATTAAGGAAACATAAAGGTGCAGTAATATTTTTTCTTCTACAAAATTTAAAAAGCCCCAACTATTAAAAATGATACCAGCAAATGATGTCTGTAAGACTGAGGCAGGAGACTTTTTTCCAGAACAATGTGCAGTTCTTCCCAATTCTATTTTTCCCTCCGATTACTTTGTACAAAAATAGTTTTACACAGTCTTCTAATAGTGGCGTGTTACTAGTGGGGTAGAGTATTGCCCTGCCAGCATTGGAATTGACTCGACTGTAGTTGTGTTCAAATTTGCTGATGAGACAAGGTTTTTTTGCTGAACGCACTTCAGCAAGCAAGAGAGCTTCTTAGTCTTAAGATGCTATGAGTCCCAGAAGAAGATGAATGAGGTGATGACATGCCTTGTGTTCTGAAGAGAGATCAAAACTTATTTCTGGGGTCACCCCCCCTCTTGGTACAGAAAGCACACAGAGGGCTTTGAAGCAGCACTTTCACCCTCTTTGCATTCACTAGTAAATCGGAGACAGAGCTTGCCCCAAGGTTTGTGCAAAAATACTCTTTTGATGCAACTCTTAACCAGACAAAATCTCTGGGAAAATTTGCAGTGGCAGAAAGCAATTTTCCCTTCCTGGGAAATCTACTGAAACGGTTCAGAAGTTATTCCCATTCCCTGTTGCTAACCTCTGCTGTCTAGCTGTCCGATATGTTTGGGACCATGTTGAAATCATTCTAAACAATGTACTGATGCCGCACTGTTGAGTAAACATAGGTCTTTTCCATAGGTGTCAGGGAAAAATATTTCTGTTGGTAAAAATGATAGAAAACAATACCAGCATGGCAGAAAAACAATTACATCAATAGAATGAAGATGCCCAGAATTCTTCTTTTGAAGTTACACACAGTCAATATTTTCTAAAGAAGGTTGTGAAACTTAATAAGGAGTACATTCCACGTGACTGGTGCACAAGTTCATGTTTCCACCTTACAAAATACATATTATTAAAAGAAAAATGTTCTGCCTTGTAGAAAAGTAACCCATTCGTAATTTGATCAAAGATAGGATTAGATCAAGTATTCCTACAAGACAGTAGTAGTACTAGGAAAAGCCTTTTGGCGTCTATTTAACTACAGGAAACTTGAGAAAGCAGAAGAGTGTCCTTCCCTGCTGCAAGCTGTACTTCCTATTTGCTAGTGCTGCTTCAACATTGTCTAAAGAAAACTTGCCAAAATAAGACTATTGTATACAAGCAACTGTAACTATCCATTCCGTTCCAGCTAATTTTAACTAGCAAGTATGAGTCACACACTCTAATGGAATATTCTAATGCATAGATAGAGCATACCTTCACTAATAAATGGGGACTCTGGAAAAAGGAGCAAATGCAGTTGAATTTCAGGGAAGGAAATTATTGGAGTGCTAACTGCAGTCCCTCGACTTCACAAGAAATGATGTCTGGTAATCCCAACCAGAAACATATAGAAATCCATTTTCAAATGGGTTGCATCTATGGTCCTCTGCTCTTCCTATATGAAGAAACTGTGGTTTGAATCAATCTTCAAAATAGTATGCCTAAAGACCTTAGATGCCTCCAATTCTTTTGTTGTTTTTTTTTTTTTTTTTTTCCAGAAGCAACTGTCTCAAAACCTTTTTAAAGCTGACATTTTCCCTTAAGATGCCATATTTTAAAAGAGCACCTTGTCATTTAACAGGGTATTCCAAACATCATTTACAAGTTTAGACTGAAAGTAACACTTTTCCTAGTAATCTTTCATTTTTTGCAGCTCAGTGCTAACATAGGCAGCAAAGAAGAGAACAGACCACAGCTCTTTCTGGAGCATCTTGAACAAATGCCCTTGCTTATGTTCTAATCATTCACTTCACCAAAAGACCTAATGATGAAGAAAAGGTTGTGAAAGCATTACTAGTAGTGCTACATGGCAATCCACGGGTGTGATTTCTCAAGCAGAATTTGTATCACATAGATGATACTTGGCAAACAGCAAATGAAGGGGTTTTCTTCAGCTCTCAGACTGATGTTACATGTCAGTAATTTAAAAAAAGATAACAAGAAGAAGGTTATTTTTTAACATGTGAATTTAATTACACTCCTGCCATGGACATCTGAATCTTATGAATAGACAGTGTCTGATTTAGAAAAAAATAAAGAATTACCACAGTTTAAAGAAACATAGGATCATAAACCCTTTGCTGATGGAACGTAGCCTATTCATTGGTTGAAATGAAGCAGGTAGACAGGACATATGAAATATTTTTTTGTGCATCAAACATTTATTTTCTAAAGTGATGCTGACAGATAGTGAACTCACCAACTTAGATATTGCACGGTAGATAAGGGTACATAACTTGCTCCATCAAGTAATCCCTTGGAATCATCATCCAAGGGGATTTTCCCCTGCATCTGTGAAAATATGCCTACCTTTTTCACAATACTTCTGCAGCAGCATTGTTAGGCCTGATCAGCTGGTATGGAGAGGGAATTATCGGCAGCAAGGTGACTGGCCAGGGCAATTTGCTTCAATGGATTTTGATCTCCCGGATATTTTGCAGACCTGCTTCAGCCCTGCTTGTCAAACACAGCCTTTAAAGGGTGCCAAACAATTGTTAGTCTGTACTGGGCCATATGCTCTTTATTCTCTCCCTCAACTTCTCCATCGCCTCTCATCTGTTTCACATGAGCTATGTTCAAGGTCCACAGGCTACTTTTCACAGAATCTTCAGGCCTGATGCAGTAAGAATGATGACTAGAACACAGCTGGGATCAATTTTCCAGTTTGGATAAAATGCATTCTGCACACAAATCCAATGAGAAGGTGTTCCCCCTATGCCCAGAAAAACCGTCACTAGTACTAGTGTTCTACGTAAACTGCAACTTAGTCTGAAAGAAAAGCTTTTTTCTGAGAGTGTCTAAGAGCTTTGTATGAAGCACAGATATTTGATATATGCAATTTTGAATACCAGAGGAAAAAGAAAACGGCACAAAGCTTTTAATGGTGCTGGTTTTAATTTTAAATTCCATGCACCTTTTCAAAAAGTGTCAGCTCAAATGCCCATCAACATATTTTAGTCACCTGTAAGTCAGTATTCATATAAAATGTGATTCAAATCAAAAGAATTTCAAACCTTTCCTCAAAGTTTATATGCCTAGATTTAATACTTCTGACACATATTAGATGAAAGGAAGACATTTTTTACTGTGGGGGTGATGGAACACTGGAACAGGTTGCCCAGAGAAGTAGTGGGTGTCCCATCCCTGAAAGTATTCAAGGTCAGGTTGGATGGGGCTTTGAGCAGCAACACAGGAGACTCTTGATGGTAGAGAAACAAAGTTTGAATCTAGAAGAAACTCAGATTGAAGTATAGGAGCAAGTTTTCCCTCAGCTCTTGGGGTAAAATCAAAGTGTTACAAAATTACCTTGATCTGTGATTTTCACTACTGTAACAGGTTAATGAAAACTATGCAGAAGATAGCAAATTTTAAAAGAGAGAAGAATTACAGCATAAAATACATGGGATGGGTTTCTACATGGGACAAAATCTCTGTATTTCCACACTTCCTCATGTTAGGATTTCATGAAGTGCCAAAGAAGGCGGCAAAATATCATTCAGGACATTATTTACTGGGGTTCAGCCTGGCCTTTAGTAGGAATTGGGTTTGAACATAATGCAGATATACCACACACTTTCCCTTCACTGAAAAATTACTGTTTACAATGAATAAGCAATGAGGATATAAAATTGACTGAAAGCATCTTAAAAAGGTAAAGTATTTCATTGTAAATGATCTGTGATCCAAATAGTTCTTCCACCTTAGTGAGGGACAAAAGAATTCTTCCATATCATGATGGTTTAAAATTGTATAAACCAATGTTTTCTTCTGAAAAGATATTATCTATTTTTTTCTATCTTTAGAAGAAAATATTCCTAGACATACAACACATGAGAATGAAGTAATTGTAAAGAAACAAATAATATGAAAATATTCCCTACATATAATTAAATGAAAAGCTGTGTTTTAAATAGGAAGTAGATATTAAACAGAATTTTTACACCAGATATTTGAATTGTTGCACCAGCTATTTTGCCCACAAAGAGAGGTATTTAGCATTTCGGTCTTTTCCAAGGTGTTCATCATCTGCTATGCTGACCTCTGCGTGGGCCTAGGTGTGTGTGGAAGGGGGGCATGTGAAGGGGAGTGTGTATGTTTGCTCAACACTTGTTGTGGCAGATTCATGCCTCAGCTCCATCATTTGTTTTAGAAACTTCACAGAGAGTGGATATGAAGTTTAATATCAACAAGAGATCAATTCCCAAATCATCCATTTTACCCTACCTTATAAATCATATGCTTTGTTGCATATTTTATCAAATATACTTTCAAGCCACACGGAGAAATGAGAATGTGGAGAATCCCTCCAATGTCTTGCAACTTTTATGCAAACAGAGTTTCAAGAAAGGATCATTTCTTTTAAAGTACATCTGGGACAGGCATGATGGTGGTGTCAAGCTGCTGGAGTTTTTGTTGCTGGGAGAAGTCGTACAAAAGGATTGGTTTTTACATTGACTAGTTACTGAATCAAGTGCATGAATACATTGGAAATTCAACTGGGGGTTCCTTTTTCTAGCAGATTACTTCTAGAACGAGCTTGCAGACTGAAGCTGACTCTTTTGCTCTCTTTTTGTTTCTTACCTATTTTCTTGGCTTCTTTACCACTATCTACACAATTTTGGAACTTTTTTCCCAACTAAAATTGTTTCATAGTCTGATAATTAGGATACATTTTTTACAAGGAATTTTTAAAAATCTTTGTTTGAGTTAAGAAGGTTAAGGACTAAGGTCTTTTTCTTACCTTATCAATATTGGGATGAAATTGATAAATAAAGACTAACTCTTTCTTTTTATTTTCAACCCAAGTAGATAGTTCCCATACATTAATACATTTTGTGGACCAATATTTGCCATTCTGATGTAAGTTGTCCCTTCTTAACAATATACATTCTGTGACTATGTTGACAACACTATTGGTGAAGATCCTAACTGGTCTTAAACACACATAGGGAGAAATTTGCTCAGCCAGTGTCAGTCTTAAGCATGCCTATCAGAAGATCTTTCTATAGCTGGGGAATTTTCCCATGAAAGGGATTAAGTTATGGAAGAGACACTTATCCCAGAGTTTTGCATTCTTCTTGAGCACTACTTAAGGAACTTAGATCCCATGTCCATTTGGATCTCTCTCTGCACAGATCTTTGTCATGCCAGTGCTTGAAATGCATCTCTAAGAGAATTCACTAGCACAGAATGAACGAGAGTGGAAGGCGTCAGTGGGGCTCACCAGGTCCAACCCCCCTGCTTAAACCAGGCTACCTAGAGCCTCTTGCCCAGGATTATATCTGGGTGTACTTTTCATGTCTTCAAAGATCCAGGCTCCACAATCTTTCTGGGCAGTCTGTGCCGTGGTTCAGTCGCCCTCACAGTAAAAAATCATTTGCTGATGTGCAGAGGCAATCTCCTGTATTTCAGTGTGTGCCTACTGCCTCTTGTCTTTTCACTGAGCATCCTTGAAAAGACACTGGTTCCCTCCTCTTTGCACTATTCCTTCTGGGATGTATGTGTGCTGCCACCTAGAGAAATGTCAAAAACCTTCCTGAAGCCCAGGCAGACAATATTCCCTTCATCTACCGGGCAAGTTGATTCATCAGAGGAGTTTAAAAAGTTGTTCAGCATGAAGTTCCCCTGGTAAATCCATGCTGACTATGTTATTTTGTCCTCCTTCATGTGCCTGGCAATGCTTTCCAGCAATAGCTGCTCCATCAACTTCCTGGGGATAAAAATGACGCTGGCTGGCTGGCTTGTACTTTTCCAAGTCCTCCTAGTCGCCTTTTTCCAAGATGGGTGACATTTGCTTTCATCCAGTCTTTGGGCACTTTCCTCAGTCACTATGATCCATCAAACATCATTAGGAGTGGCCTCAGAATAACATCTGCTAACACCCTTGAGACCTGTGGCTGCATCTCAACAGGGCCTGTGGACTTCATGGAATATGTACCAATTCAGTGACTATGCCCATAAAAGTTTGCAAGGGATAAGAGAACGTATTAACAGGTACCTGAAGAGTGAGTGAAAAACTATGGAAGCAATCCAAAAGGACAAAGACTTGAGTTCCCTTTTCAGACAAAGCATCCTATCGTGGAGCTGAGCAGCTTTAGATCTAGGGAAGCTTCCCCTCTGAAAGGATGCAGAAGACATTCTTTTACCCGTATCCACTAATAAAATGTATTGACCATTCACTTGCAATACAAAAAAACTAAATTATTTCCAAAATTGTTGCCGCCTAACTAGACAATCATGTACTGGCTGGGTATTCCCCTAACAGATGACAGCACCTGCTTGATGCCTCTTATGCCTACAGACTATTTGAATTAGGTCATCTGAGTGGGGATTACTGGTCTGGGAACTTTCTTTCTGATGAATTTGGAAGATTTACTGAAGCAAGGACCTGAAGATGAAAACTTCATTTCCCACCAGTGCACTTTAACATCCACGGCTGTAATGCCATTGTTTCTCACCAACTGAGTCAAGAATTTATGACTACAAAGTGAATCAGCTCCAAAAGGAAAGATAAAGGCTAGAAAACATTCTCTCTTGGTAAAGCAAATGAAGTGACTAAATTCTAATCACTCGCTGGCCTAAAGCTTCAAGGAGGGGGAGGTGGACCAGGTTTCCTTCCACTGCCGTTCTCTTTGTCACCTCAGTGTTTTATAGGGGTATGCAGACATTCAAAAAGAGAGCTTTGCTGAATTCATAAAATTCAGTCTTAAAAAATAACTTGATAGCAGCTGAAATGAAAAGAACAAATAAAATGCAATTAATTCCACGGAAGCTTGAAATGATTATTTCTTCATTTTGCATTTGAGGATGTATATTGTGTGAGTTTGTCTTGTATTGTTCTACAGGTTTTCTAACTGGCACACCTTTCTTTATGAATGGACTGTCCTTTCCTAAATGCTCTCATATGGAGGAACATGCTTCTGATAAGAAGAGCACTAGGGTGTCTTTACTTGACCTTTTATTTTTACTGATGTTTGGTCCTTGGAAATGAATGGGGTTTTTCAATTGAAATGTCTTACTATTGTTCCCACAGGATAAGCCACAGGCTCTTCTGCTCAGAGCTGTCACTAGTCAGCTATTCTCCTATCTGCCTTTAAGTAGTTGAATGTTCTGGTCTAAAAGTAGCACCTTCTATGTAGCCATGCTCTTAGCTGCCAGTGTCATCTTGAATCCAAACACCCTCCCGCAAGGGACCGCTGGTTCTGTAGTCAACTAAGGGGAAAAAAACGGTCCATCCATGCTTCCTGATTTAAAATATAAAGGTATATAAAGGTATGGTGTCCCTAAACGATTCTCTGCAGTTGAACACTACTTATCTTTGCCGTGTTTCTTCAACTCACTTGCAAGTCATTCATGCGTTACCTTCTTGTGAGAATTGCTTGGTTTGAAGATGATTTAAAAGGGTATGAGAATACTTTTGTGCCTCTGCTATAAGGATGCTTTTCAAATCCACACAAACCTCCTGCAAATGCAAAAGCATTCATCCTGTATTGTCCTAGGCTACAATATAAAAATGTATTCTGCTCCCAACCTCAAGAGCTGCTGAAACCGGGAGGGGCATCGTTTTTTCCTTATCTCCTTATCTCTTAACGGGGCCATCCATGTCTTGCCACATGACTCAGAGATGACTCCCTCCAGGAGCCATTTCTGTTTAAAGGGTAATCAAGGAACCACTGCATGACTCAGAACAATTTGAGCCCATTGCAAGATGCTCTGCCCAGGGGGCAGGAGCTAAGCATCCCCAGCTGGATAGAATCTGAGTTTTGGGACACCACAAGCAGTCTTTCCACTGGCTTCCTAGAAGAACGGCCACCCTCACCCACTGGTCTTCAGAGGACAAGAGCTACCAGATGGTTTCTACAGGATCACCACTTCAACAAGACCATTTCATCCGGACTGCTGCCACCACCCTAACTAGCAGGGTGACAGGTCGTATTCTGTCCGTGGTTTTTCTTTTGTATTATTGCATGTATTTGGTTTTTCCCCTTTTCCTAATAAATTGTATTTCTGACTTGGAGTCTTGCTGCCATGCTGGATTTCTTCAGACCGACTAGCTCCTGACACCAACAGCCAGAGTGGGCTGCCCCCAGAAAGCTGTCGAATCCAGGGTGCAGCTGTAGGGCACAGCTGCTCTATGGCACAGGTGGACTGCATTGGGGATAGGACTGCACCGAGGGCAGGGACAAGGAACAGGGAGAGGTCTTCTGTATGTTTTCCAAAGGAGTTTCTTCCCTGGAGGGCCAGGGACAGAAAGACACTGACTCAAATGCATACATCAACTTAGAAATGGGGAGAGGTCCCAGAGGAGGATACAATCTTTAACACACTGGGAGCAACTGGGGGTGGACCACAAGGCGGGGAATACAATGTTTAAACCAATAGGGGACTACAGGGGAGGAGAATAACTTAAACAAACCAATGGGGTTTTGAAGACTATAAAATTGATAGGGAAGTTTCTAGAGAAAGGGGCAGGCTTGGGGAGGGATTGACATTCAGTGGGAGGAGGAAAAGGGAACAAAAGGGCAGGTCTTTGGGGAGATGGACAACTAGGGCAAAAACTAACACCACGGGGGGAAAGGAACAATCCATTAATAATAAAATATGCTACAACAGCACAAAACCGGAAGTATTCTAAAACTGACTACTCAAACTGCATTGCAATCAAAAACACACACTGCAACAGCGACAGCATCTCTTGCTGCTTTTGCTTTCAAACCAGAAGAGGTGCCAACCAAAAAATTAGCAAACTTAAAAGTTAACTGGCTGCAGTTTTGATTTCCTTCTTAAATATATTACTGCTTGTCTAATTGGCTTAGCAGCATGTCTGTTCTTAGTGCCAAGCAGGGATTCACTTTGCCAGGCATGGAGGAAGCTTCTAGGAGCTTTTCACAAAAGATTCACTTCTGTGGCTGGCTTCTTCCCTCCCCACCAAAAACCAAGCCATGCAAAACCAACACCTTAACTAATCCCTAGTACTTAGTACGCATCCAATAATTCCTTTTAAACTATACTTTACATTTTTTACCAAATGCCCTGAAAAGAAATGGATCCATAATATTGATCAAAATAGTTCCAGTTCAATAGAAATATTGGGTCATGCAACTCTGGTTTACATCACTATTTTTTGTACAATCAACAGGAGCTTTTTTCGCCTCTAAAGAAATGTTTCCTGATGGTTTGGATCAGAAGATCCAGTATTGCTATGGTGAGATTTTTGTTTTGAAGGCCATAAGCTGTGCTCAGTGTTTTGGGTATATTCTTTGTTGTGCCTTGCATATATTTTGGATAGAAAGCCAGTAGAGATGATGTCCTTGCTGCAGTAGCCATGCTAAATAAGGCAGAGCGTCTGGCTGATGTACTGGAGCTGTAGACTATCCACCAGTCTCCCAGGGCGGTGAGGATCTCTAAAGGAATATAATCTTGGCTATGCTCTGGAAGTTTTACAGAGAGAAAGAGCCTCATAGCTCTAATGATTTGTCTCCTGGAGTTCTGAAGAATATGTTGTAAAGAAGAAGGCTGCTGTCTTTCGCAACAATCTTCCACGCATTCAAGAGGATCATTTAACTTCTTGTCTGAGAATGAAAGAAATATTAGTAGTAATTAGTTCTTTTTTCTCTGTCGGTGCATCACTGATTGAGTTTGGGTAGGTTACATTTTATTTCTTTTTTTTCTTTAAATATTACATCGTAAGGTGTTCCAAATTCCCAAATTCTGCTTCACTTTATTTTGTAGGCCAGACTGGTTCATCTTGTCTCGGCTGTATTATTGCAGACCATATCTGAATGAATTTTTTTTTTTTTTCATTTTGAACATTATTAGATTTAAACTGTATGAACAGAACACTTGATTTATCATTATTTTAGCAGTTTGGAAGGAAATAGAGAATTTTTAAGAAAATGACGCAACTCCACTTGTGGTTTTCAATGGAAGAGAAGAATAACAATGTCCTACATTCACAGCATTGTTTGCAGTAATATTGCAGCTAGTTTCCAGCAACTTAGGTCAGGTTCTGGAAGCAGGGACCCATGATAGTATAGAAGTCTAAGCAGTTTCATTTTGGCGGCTTTTCTTGAAAAATAGCTAATATGTCTCAACGTTGTGCTGAATCTTGTTGTACAGACTCTTCTTTTGAGGTCTGAACTCCTTGCTGGACTACTGTATCTCAGAATCAGCTACAGTAAACCTGTGATTCCTTATAGCTTTAAGAATTTGGTTCTAATCTATAAAAGCAAGAAAAGGTTGCCATATTAATACAAGAGAAAGAAAATGTTAGGAAAGCAGTTAATGGCATGGGGATTTTTCCTACAAATTGGAGCAGAGATTTAGTTGTTTGATGGGGTTTTTTGCTTCTCAATGGAATTTTAGAAGTGGTTGGGAAAGAAAGTGTGGATTTTTCCAGGTTTGCCTTTAAAGAAGAATAACAGGGGAAACTGTTAAGAATAACAGGGGAAACTGAAAAGAATTAATCCAGAACTCTATGCCTTTCATACAGAGTTTCAGAAGTGAAAAGCAGGAAGAGACAGTCCAGACAAGATGATTGAATAGAATGAATTCAAAATAGCTTTCATTTCCCTCTGAATTCCAGCTCTAAACCTTATTAATATTAAGGTATTAATAGGAAATACATCTGTCCTAGGGTGACGTTATGATGCTTGTATCCCCATTCATGTGTTCTGTGAATGTTGGATATTATGTTCTGTACCTTTAAGACTGGCTCTGAAGAGGGAATGTTTTGTTTTGGTTTTCTTATCAACCTGGCGGGACACAGAGACTGCAGCTTTTGCTTTTTCTGCTTTTGCTTTTGGCTTTGCTCTCTCTCACTCTTGCTTGCTTCGCTTCTGCTTGCTTTTGCTCATTAGCTAGTTTAGCTAAACTGTCCAAATTTTTCCTGGACCGTTTCTCCTTCAGGTCTTCCTGACCATTTTGAACCTGCTCCGGACTGGGACCTGGGAAACACCGAGAGTTTGCACCTTGTGGCCTGCAGCAGCTGGCCCAGCGCCGGAGGGACTGAGAACAAAGTGACCACCCCCCCAAGAGAGACTTTCTGAATTTGTCATCTTTTTCAGAGTGCTGTCATCCAGAATTGTTCCTTTTGCGTGCTGGGGGGTGCTGTGCCTATTAAATGAACAGGTTCGTTCCACTTCTCTCTGAGGAATCCTTCCCGAACCAGTTGGGGGGAGGGGCCCTAATTTGGAAATTCTCCTCCAAATTTGCCCTAAACCAGGACAACATCGCAATCTCTAAGATTTAAAAATGGACGATGAAGTTTTCTATCCAGTAAAGTGTAAGGCTTCACATTTTAATCTGATTTGCATTTTGGTGAAAGCCGGGCATCCTTTGCAATTTACCAGATAACAAGGGATTTAGAACAGTAAGTATGCAAGTAATCTTTTGGACCCTTCATCTCCCTTCTTATGACAATGAATACATTTATTAAGCTTGTTGTCCTGGTATGTTTTTATTCCATCAGGGGATTTGATCATACAAATGTCTAGTCATTCTTTCCTTGTTTTCAACCACTCTAAGAGCATTAATCAGAGCTATTCAGTAGTTCTTGATCTGCAACAGTGACAAGCACTAGACTGGTAAGAGTCAGTGGGCATCAGCAGATCCCCTATGACAGCACATGGCGGGCTGTTCTGGCAGGACTGAAGTTTGAGGGGCTCGAATTCTGTGAAATAGAACATTCGAGGGATGGGAAACATGGAAACAGATTCTGAGCTTTCAACCCAACACATGAAGAAGTAATAAGGCAGGTAATTTTCTGTGGAAATTTCTTTAGCCCCAGTGTTGTGGATGATGATCACTCTTCCTACCTCCTTTGGCCAGCTACCAGTTTTCCCCTCCATTACTCTGCTTATGGACAGAAAACCAGAAGAAGGGATTTTTGACCAAAACACCTATCAGGACCTTAGAGTGTTTTTTGCTCCAAAATGTTTCAAGGCAGATAGGGAAACAACTCCATTTTCGAGAGTGTGTTGAGAAGACAAGGTTGAAAGTTAAAAACCATGGGTTCTTTTTCTATATATGTTACTGATTGTGCTTATTATCTTAGTCATGTTATATATATATATATATTTGGTAGGGTTTGTTCTTTTTTTATTTTTCTTGGGTTTTTTTTTCCTTTTTTTTTTTTTTTTTGATTCATCCTTGAGATAAAAGGCCAAAAGTACAGAAAAGTTCTGTACGGTTAAAACACTTTTGAGATGCCTCATGCTGAAAAACTTGTAGCTACTGCTAAGGCCCATTGGCCAATTCCTGCTTCATTTCTGAGAAGGCCCATTGGCCAATTCCTGCTTCATTTCTGAGAAGCTATAAAATTCCCATCTGTATTTTAGTTCTAACAATTTGTTGTTATGGTGGAGATGCAAATTAAGAACAACCATTTTTGAATCTGTAGGGATGTATTTACCATTTTGTAGCTGCCTTTTCAGTTTCTGAGCCACTATTGAAAAAAAGGAGAAGTATCTACACTGTTTTCAACCTGTAGACCATCCACTACTGTCCACATGCTCAGATTCAAAGGCAAACAAGCCTGTCTGGCCTCATTGGGAGGAATTATTTGCATTCAAAATACTAGACTAGTATTTGATTTCCACCAGCAGAGTCCATTGGGCAGCTCCTGTCATCTGCATTTCAATATTTAATCCTCCTCTATGTTTACTGTGCAAAGCTCTTTCAGAATGATGGTGTGCCCACTGTCTCACCAGCTGTGACGTTTGCAGCGAGTCTCCCACGGAAAGGAGCTGTAAAAAAGGCAAGCCAGGGCAGTGATTTCTGTTGCTCAATACCCACAAATCAAAGCTATTTAGTCTAATTTAAGGCTGAAAAAGAATTCAAAATGCCTTCAAAGGATTCAAAAAATCATCAGACAATACTGCAGTTCAGTATTCAGGACAAGAGCATATCCCACAGTGTGGTGGTTTGACAGGAAATGTGTTTTCTGGGATGCTGTGGTTAGGCCAATGGATGTTCAGATTTTAATATTGGCACCTAAGGTGGCCATTGGGACATTGGATGCACCTCTGAGAACACAGGGTTAAAAGCAGGGCTCTCCCCTGGGAGGCTCTCTTGGGTTCCGGTCAGGGAAAGGTTCAGATCTCCCCTGCCTGGCTGCGGGCTGGGCGGGGCAGGGGAAGCCACCCAGCCCGGTGAGGTAGGCTGGGCCCCTGGCCAGAAGGGAGGTGAAGGCCCCTGCAGGATGGAAGGGTGGCTGAGAGGCATTGGGCAGCCCCCCCCCCCCCCCACCGCAGGAGAGACAGAGAGAGAGCTGGTGCCTGTTCTTGGCCGGCCGAGAAGGAGAAGAGGGGAGTGCAAGAAGGGGCCTGGCAGGGCAGCCATGGGAGTTCTGGACAGACAGAGCCTCAGATTTTTAACCCTTTTCTTGGATGATGGAAACCTTACAAATGCTAATCCTCCTGGAGTTGAATGAGAAGAGAGATATAGAGGAGATAAGAGGAAATGGGCCACGAGAGAAATAGAGAAGAACGCAGGTGGAAGAGATGATGGAGTAGCTTATGCTGGACTCTTTGTGTGTAGCCATGGACAGAGCCATGTTTCCTTGTGATACAGGGACTGCATTCTAGGGGGAGGCAATGCCTCAGGATCAAGAGGGTTCGGTGTGGGTACCCCTCGGCCCCAGGGGGTGAAAAATATGGGGGGGACAGATGTCCCAAAATTGAGACTGTGCCTTTTTGCAGTGGGATGAAGCATCCTTAAAAGTCGACCCTAGAAGCAGCTCTGGTCTGTGTTCAGTGGTGAGAGCACTGGACATGAAAGGAATAGGTCACCACTGGCACAAGAAGGACTCCTTGTCCTCTTGATGAACTGAGGATTGAGTATTCTGAAGGGTGGTGCTGGACCGAGAGTCGATGATTTGGGGGATGTATTGTATTGGGAATTTGGGGAGGAGGAGGAGGAGATGTATTTGTGAAGTTTTCATTTTCCTTGTGTGTTTCTTTTTTTTTTTTTTTCCTTTCCCTTGTAGTTTAGTTAATAATTTTTTTTTTCCCCTAAGTGGGAGCCTGCTTTGCTTATTCCTGGTCACATCTCACAGCAGAAACCAGGGAGAGAGTATACTCATGGGGGCACTGGCATTGTCCCAGTGTCAAGCCATGACACACAGGCTGAGAGAATGAGGGCTGTTTAGCCTGGTGAAGAGAAGGTTGCATGGAGACCTCACAACACCTTCCAATATCTGAAGGGAAGCAGGAGAGGGACTCTTCATTAGGAACTCTGGAGACAGGACAATGGGCAATGGCTTCAAAATGAAAGAGGGCAGGTTGAAATTAGATACTCGGAAGAAATTCTTCCCTGTGAGGGTGGTGAAGCACTGGCACAGACAGCCTGGAGAAGTTATGGACACCCCAACCTGGTGTTCAAGGCCAGGCTGGATGGGGCTCTGAGCAACCTGAGCAAGTAAAAGGTGTCCCCGCCCATGTCAGAGAACTAGATGGCCTTTAAGGTCTTTGTCTACCCCGGCCATTCTATGATCCTGTGATTCTGCTGTGGTAGCGTTCAGGATGGAGCGTGTTCTGCATGTTGGCCATTTCCAATACACCATTGGTTCCAGGTGCCTTACACTAGCTTGCTCCCTGAAAATTCGGTCAGAATGAAGAACATCTCTATATATATTAGACACATAATAAATGAAGAAATGGGTTTGCACATTTGTCCACTAAGTTGTGGATGAGATTGCTGTGAAGTTTCATTTGGTTTTCTTGTTTGCTCATGAGGCCGACGGTCCTTGTGTCAGCTGCCTCAAAGGCAGCATTTGCCTCCTTCTCCTCCCTTCTCCCTCCTCCCTCTTTCAATTTCTTTCCCTTGACAATTTAATGTCGTTTTCCCTTTCATACCTGAAAATCCCTGCATGCTTCTGGGCTTTCTCCTTTTTCATGCAGATCTTCTTCCACCCCTGACAATCCATACTTTTCATACCATAAGGGCCTGCTTGCAGGCATAAAAGACTTTGATTCCTTATTATATCTATGGGAATTTAATTAATAGCTTCATGCCTTTTCATAGAAAGAGTAGGGAATTGATAGCTTGTTCCCTGAAGTACAGAAGGAAGAGAATGAAACATGAATCATGTGGAGTGGAAAAGTTGCTCTCTATTTTCTTCCAAGAACTACCCCAAAAGATACAGGGGGTGATGAAGCCTGGCTAGATGAGTTTCCCTTCTAATGGAAGGAAACAACCACGCCACTTCATACAAGTCAGTCCTATAGAAGAGAGAAATTCACTTCTGGGAACATTGCAGGATTTGAATGCAGAGTCACACTCATCCTTTGTTGCTTTGTTGTCTGCTTGGCATGGAACACGCTGCTTTGAAGAGGGAAGTGACTAACAGACAGTCCACTTTACAAACACATATGCTTCCCTCTTCTTCTGAGACCTCAGCACAGAGCCCTCTTTGGCATGGTACTTCAAGGTAAGAAGGAGCGGGCAGAGGGCACTGCGAACAGACAGCAGTTTGCAGGTTGTATAGGAAAGAGGACTGCCCCTTGAATGTGGTGCAAATACAAACTTCCACCAGTTTCAGGGGTACACTTCAGCCAAGCTTGTTGTCCTGGCACATTTTTTCTCTGTGAAACGCTTTGCGGTATGATCTGGACGACAAGAGATGCAGAGTACGGGGCTACGTAGTGCTGAGAAGGTAAATGTCTGGCCCCAGTGTCTTTTGGCAGAAGCAGTGCACTAGAGCCGTTGGCTGCTGCCACAATGATCTGTGTGAGAAACAGATGCCTAATCCCCTCCGGGAGAGTAAAAGCAGGATTGGTTACAAGAGTCGAAGAGCACTGGGCTGGCGGCTGCCGCATACCAGCTGTAAAAGGAGCATGACTCCTACTGGCCTACCAACCAAACTCATGGTGGCAGTGGTAAAGATTAAAGTTCAGTGAGAGCTATTTGTGCTGCTACCTATGGCCCTTCTGTGGAAACAAATGTGCCTACCTTTAGGTTCCGAGATCCAGAGAACACAATGGTAGTTGCAGCGGAAAAGGGAAGGACAGAGCGCACTGGTGAGTTTGATGTGGCTTACACAGGGCAGGCAGAAGGTGCAGCCCAAGTCTCGCTTTTATTTCTAGAGCCTTTTTCTACGCAAACAGCTGCTGGATGTTTGCAACAAAGATGTGAGTGTGAAAAAGTGAGGGCAGGTCTATGTGGGAAAGAAGATACAAAGCATTGTGTGCAGTTTAAAAGCTGTTTAGAAAAAAAAGGAGTTACTTTGAGAACATCTTCTGTCTTGACACTTCCACCTGTGTGATCTTTAGCTGCTTTGGACATGTCCACAATGAAAGAATGTGAAAATATTTGCGCTGCCAATGTCAGGTTGCACAGGAAAGAGGGTAGGTTGGCAAATGCCTTCTGTCCTGGCACATCTGTCAGTCAGAAGTGCAGCTGAAAACGCTTGGCTGTAGCGATAGTCTCTGTCACTTTGAGAGAATGTGCTGATGCACGTATATATATCATTGAGAAAGTCCGTGAGAATCGCTAGTATGTTTCGTTTGGTTGACAGACTGCAAAGGGAGCGTTATGGCCAGCACTGCCTTTTTGTTGTAGGACTTTTTCTTTGAGAGCAGCCGCTGGACATTTTGAAGCGGTTTGGGATCTTCAAGTGTTAGAGTGCAAGATGGTACCTAGATCTTGAGGGAAAGTGCATATCTCCAGGAAGCTGAATGCAGTTCAGTGGGTGCAAGTTACATGTTGAGCAGCTGATGGCCCAGAAAACTTTCTAAAATGAAGAGGCCATGCTGCAATTGCCTTTTATTTTGAAGCTTCTAAACTGTGCAGCCAACAATGAAATGATTCTTTTTCCTTCTCTGCTACATGCAGGATCCCATTCTGTCAGTACCCGAGAGCCAGGATCCACAGCGGAGCTCTTGTCCCTACACTGCTCCCACACGAACGGGGCTGGGCTAGAAAAGTGCTTGTCTTTTTCCTGGGCACTGTCAGCGCTCTTCTAAATAACCACACCACAGCATTGTCAACTCACAAAACCAGGACACGCACCGAGCCCAGCTCACAACCACCCCCAGGACCCAGCCAAGTCAGAAACGTCCCTGCTCTCCAATCAACTGTGTCAGGACAAAAGGATTTCACCGATCTTCCCCTTCCAAGTGGATACTCTTCTTTGCCCCACACTCAAAGGCCGACACCAGATCTTCTGCCCTAACAAACTTTTTCTCTCTCACAGAGCCTGGTAACAAACTTGAAAATGTCGGCTGAGCTCGCAAAACTGTTGGTGGAGAAAGCTCTTTGCTGCCTACAATTTCAATTGCACCCATCAAACTATAAACATGCACCCTGCTATCGCCACTTTCCTTCTCAGCTCTAAGTACCACCGTAAGCCTTCAATCTCTCAGAGTCAGGATCCAAATGGGATGGCACCAGGGACTGCTCACACAGTCCCTAAAGCTACAAGGGACAAAAACCTGTCCTGCAGAGGCCTGGCCTGGCCTCTGCATTCCCACTGACAGTTCAACAACTCTAACCCAGAGAACTGCCTATTGGGAAAAGCCTTTCAATTCACTGAGACCACCCAAAGTGGCCACCCAAACTTTGCCAAAGGGAGGAGGAACTAGAAGCCCATCTCAAAAGAAATGGCATCCCCTCCTCCAAAATCCAAAGCATCCAGGGCCTGATCCTCTACAAAGGTGTCAGACCACTGCTATTGGGCATTACCTGTGCGGGGCACTAGCTAGGCTGCACACCAAGACCCAGCGCAGCTCTTTACCTTGTCCAAAAGAAGTGTGCTGGCAGAATTTCAAGAAGGCTGCCTTGAGAAAGTGGAAAACACAGGCCAAATGGATTCTTTCAGGAAGGAGACTGCCTTCCAAAGATGGATACCGACTCCATGATTGTACAAATTGAGTCAGTGCTTCCAAACCAAATATGCCAGGATAGAAAGTTGCTGCCGCCCTTAAGCTGCACGACACAGCTTCTTATCTGCACCTCCAACACTGGGGCTAAGTTCTTTCCTTCCCATGAGAAAGCATTGCTGTTCTCCTTCAGGAACTTACAGAGCAAAAGTTGCATACCACGTCCGGTACTGACTCTGTCCAACAATGGCTCCTACACAGAAAGGACCAGGACAGAAATGTCTTGCTGTACTATACCTTCCCACGATACCTTATCATCAGCCCTACCAACATTGCCACCGTATCTTTTACTTCCCAAGCAAGGAAAGGCACTCCAAGTCACTTGGCTTTGCCTTGCCTCCAGTACCATGCCTAGTTTTCCTAGCCTACCCTACCCTAGCTTTGCTTGCTTGCCTATGTCTGCCTTGCCTAGCCCTTCAAATAACTTCCTGGCTTTGCTTTGCCTTGTCTACCACTCTTTGCCTTGCCTTTCATGCAGGTAAGGCAATGCAAAGCAAGTGTAGGCAATTGTAGGCAAGTCAAGGGACAGGTTGGCAAGACTGAAGCCGTGAGGGGAAAGCAAATGGAGTGGTAGGTGAGACAAGTCCCAGAAGTTAGAGGCAAGGCTGGGCATAGGAGGTGATGGTAACCGGAAGGGCTAGGCAAGGCCAAGCCCTGCAGGAAAACTGCAGGCAGGTCAAATGTGAGGCATGGGTATGCAAGGGAATGCAAAGCAATGGAGAATTAGCAGGGCATGGCAAGGAAACTGGTTGGTTGCCCAAAGCAAGGCAAGTGGCAGGTCCATTCAAAGACTGCTGGTACACAAAAGCGGCCCGGACCGACCGCTCTGTCCAGCCTTGATCTTGCATGGGTCATGTTTAATCTGCACCTAAGACACTTGAGTTGCCTGCTTTCCTTTGTATGCAAAAGAACTGTCATTCTGCCCCTGAAGCCCAAGGGTGAAAGATGAACTTTGTGTCCAAAATTCAAGACATGTAAGCATAGATGTCAGAAGAAAGCTGTCAGGACAGATAGGTGTGCTTGCACGTGGCCTCCTCCAGGCTTCCTCTCACAAGCTCCTGAAACGCTGGGGCCTTGAGAAAAAAAAGCCAGTGGAAGCCTGGAGAATCCTAGGAGAAGCAGGCAGGGCAATGCATGTGGAAGAGATTCCACAAAAAGAGAGGTGGTGAATTCCAGGTGGGGGACTGATGAGCAAGGTAATGCAAGGCAAGGAAGGGGTTCAAGGACAAGGCCAGACAAGTGGTGGCTTTGCCAGGCAACACAAAAGAGAGGGAGACAAGGCAATAAGAGTCCTAGAAGGAGAAGGAAATGAAAGATTGGAGCTGGACAAATGGGAAGGAAAAGAAGGATAGGTGAGCAAGTCAATACAAGGCACTGGCTTGGTATGAAGGGCAAGGGAAGGACATGCATGGGTCAGGAAGGCAAGGGAAAAGAAAGGAATTGTCAGCAATGACAAGAAATGCAAGATTGGGTAGGAAAGGCAAGGCAATGTGGGGGAGGGATAGGCAACACAATGGGTATCTTAACAGGAAATGTCCATGCACAGCAAGGCCGAAGGAGAAGTGGTAGAGAGGTCAAGGTGGGAAATAGGTGAGTGTGTGCAGCCAAGAAAGAAAGAAAGAAAGTGCGTAGCTCTCGTGTGTGTGTGTGTGTGTGTGTGTGTGTGTGTGTGTGTGTGTGTGTGTGTGTGTGTCTGTGTGAAGTTTGCAGGATGTAAAGCAAAGAAAGGTGTCTCTTGATTGTGGAGTGAATGGATGTTTTCGAACGTAAGTGGCAAGGTCCAAGCAACCTTTTCATCCTGGTACATCTGTGTCTGTGAGACATAGTCAGAAACGTCTCCTTTTAGATTCAGACTGCAAGCAGGACATAGAATGTGACTGTGTGAATAGCTGAGCAGGAAAGCACATCACATCAGCATGTTTCAACAGAAGCAGTTAGTGCGAGAAGGAGATGGACGTGTGGGACTCCAGCAATATGGCAATGCACTCAGCTGAGAAGCAAAGTGCAATGCCTCGGTGTATGCTCTGAAAATAAAAGGCTGCAAGGAAAAAGCAAGATTTCACAGGCCAGTGAAATCTTTCTGTCCTGGCACACTGAGCTGTTTGAAGGTGAACCGCTGTTTGGTTTCACTAAGGACTCGGAGACATGGAGAGGATGTGCTTGTCCATGTAGCTGAGAAGGAAAGTGAGAATCACCGGTACGTTTGGCAGAGTTTGTAGGCTGCGAGGAGAAGGTGACGGCCAGGCCTGGCTTTTGGCTGTGGCACTTGTTGCAAGGAAGAAGCTGCTGGATGGTTAAGCTTTTGGGGATCTGCAAGAGTGAAAGACTACGCTGGTACCTCATAAAACTAATGCTTGTTGATCATCTGGCTGAATCTATGACATAAACCAGAAGTGAAATTTCCCCCCATTTCCCTCAGTTTTTTCACCTTTTCATCCAACAGCCTGGGCCTTTTTCAAGCTGCTGTCAAACGCCTTGCCTTGGAAGCTAGAAGTATCTCAGTTCACCTGCTAAGAAACACAGAAAAGAGCTCAAGTCAATTTCAGAATTGCTCTGAGCAGAGCTGGTGTTTCGGTACCGTAAATTTCCATTGCGAATATGTGCAAAAATCACCATTTTATTAGGCAAAGATTTGAAATACACTAGCAGCTTCATCTTCTTGTCGCTGCAGTCCTTGGAAGTTTTGCTATTTACTGAAACAGGAAACAGGTCAAACACGAGAAGCTTAAGAATCCAAGCTCACTGCCATTGTACAAATAGCACAAACTTGATGAATTCAAGTTACCATTGTAACATACAGAATGGCTCTAGTCAAGCAAATGGATGTGTCGTCCTTCACGGGGGCAGAAAACCTTTCTACCACGTGAACTCTGGGAGTAATCCATCATGCCTCAGTGTGCTGTGGCTGGTCAGAGAGCTACACGATGGGTCTCTTTGCCTATGGCACTCTCAGGGCTCAAAGCTGCACATAAACTCCCTCTCCTTACAGACACGCTAGTAAAGCCCAGCGAAAATGCCGTTCTCCAGACAGCTTACTGAAACCAGCTAGGAGTTCCCAGCATCATGCTGGGCACTTCTGTCCACAGATGGCTTTGCTTTTAATGAACCAGAACAGAGCTGCGTTTTTCTAGTCTTTAGCTCTACTAAGGTATTTGATGTAACATGGTGTGAAAAAATCTGTTTCGACAATGATAATAACAGAGGGGATAATGTACCTTTTGCTGCTCCATTCTTCTTTTGCTGCTCCATTTTGCTTGCTTTGTTATTGCTTTCTGTCAAAGAAACGCCAGCAAAATCCCTCATCAAGTCCTGCTGTGAAGACAGACTGCCAGAAAGGTAGAGAAACTTTGAACCTTTTCAAGACCCTTGTAGCACATGTCTTGGTCAATTTGTATGCAGATCCCTTCTCCAGCAGGACTTTTTTGCACCGTTAGCGCACATTGAACTGAATCCAGTACAAAAGCAGTGAATAGAGGAACTTTTCTTTTCATTAGAATGGTGATAAAAATGCATATCAAATAAAAGCATTTTAGAGCAGCAGGAAGATTTTCTATGTAGCTAGCAAATCATAAAAAGATGCATATTTACCGGTGGGGTTCCTCTGGGAATTTCAAAGAATTCCAGACAGAAAACACAGCTTAGTAAACTGCAAATCTAAATCACAGTATCTAGAAAGGTGACATGAAAAAGAGCAAGAGGAAGAAAACCAAAAAGAAAACCAAAGGAAGCCAGAAATAAGGCACAACCTCTCCTCCTTCTCCGCTTACTACAGTACCTTAGAAGTACCTACGAGTGTCCTAACAGTCACATAAGTAGAAAACTGTGCCAAGAACAATTGTGGAAACTGGAAAACCATGCTATCCCAACAGAAACATAGGGTTTGCTTTCACGACGATTAAATCTGCATGCAATGCGTACGGTAAGGGTATGTTTTGTATATTCAAAAACAATTCAAAAATATTTCCAAATTGAAGGGGCTGCTTTTTATTTCTTTTGAATTACTTGGCTAAATATGGTGCACGTTAAAATACTGCAGAGATGTGGTTCATTTTCCAGATGCCAACTGCAAAGGAGGGAAGCATTTTGTGTGCTTAAGAAAGTCAAGTATTGGAGAGTGTTTTTGTTACTTCTTTAGAAGGTTAGAATATGCATAAAAGATGCTAGCTGGGGACTTACAATTAATGAATTATTTACTGTCACTAGGTCAAATGACATTAGCTTTCAAAAAGGAAAAGTAGTCTTATTCCACGTGCCAATTTTAAAGCAGATTAATAAGCCTTCAGCAGAATATGGATATGAAGAGGGATATGACATGAAAGGGTAAGCAACACTGGTGACAGCAAAAGGCTTACCTGCTTCACACAAATACAGGAGATAAACTACTATTTTTACACAAACATTGCTATCCAGAGCTTTCCTTGAAAAGTTTCAATGCCAATCATGACAGTAAAATTCGGAGTGACAGTAAAATTCACTCTATCATGAATAAAATTTACTCAATCATGACAGCAAAATTTGCTCAATGATGAGTAAAATTCTTCGTGTAAGCGAAGTACCTTAAGCAAAGGGTAGCTCAAGCATAATTGGCATTTGATGTCAACAAAGGCAACTTGGCCTGCACGTGTCACATCTACTGCATTAAAAAGCTTACTCTGTCTCAGATTCCTTTTGAGGGATACCAACGCAAGCCGTTAAACTGCATGAAAATGATGACTTAAAGGAGGACATATTAGAAGAATGGAATAATGGTTAATGTTCTTTTCCTTCCAACTGCTTTCTTTGCCCTTCTAAATTTTTTAAGTCCTTCCTGGTATCACCGTGATAGCAGTGCAGCAAGTGTTTGGTTGTAAGCTGTCCATATTGCCAGCTTCTGGACTGCCTTCAGAAAACTTCCCACTGGTTTTGGATAGAAATCACAAGCAGTAGAGATGACAAAGACTGCAGAAACCTTCTCATCTCCTTCTAGAGCAGGAGCGTGTCTTTGACCCACTCTTAACTAGACAACTTTCATCAGTCATGAGAGAGTCTCATGTTCAAGAGCTAAGCAATGACAGCTGTAAATGACAAAAAGCACACTGATATTTTCTTGGGACTCCAGCAGAGAGCAATGAAGGAGCTTGAATTCACCTTCTTGGAAAGTTTGAAAATGCACATGAAGTTTAGGAGAGGAGCTAAGCCATGGTAACTTTTGTTGAGTATGTCTGCGTAGACAGAGTTTCCATCACCGCAGAAGGAATGTCATTTAACCCACATAATCATCTCTAGCTGCTAAGCTGCGCTTACTGCAGATTATCCGCAACATATTTTACAGGGTGAGCTTTTATGTGTAATCCCTGAGTAACATTCCAGAGAGAAGTATTTTGGAGGGGGGGAAAGCCCAACTCTTAACTTTTTCAAATAATGGTTACATTTGAAAGTCAAAAAAGATGTAAAACCTTTCTTTCCTAGACGTATTACCAGCACAAACTGTACCAGAATTTACGACGCTTTTATTATGGCAGCATAACTCTACCGTGGACGCTCTGGCTCTGGACTATTCCTTAAGAAACAAAGTCCCCGAGAGAAATAAAACAAAATTAGCCAAAAATATTGGGCTGGATGATTTCAAAGGCTATGTACTAAAGGCCAAACACTTGTAATAATAGTAAAGAGTGGACTAAAAGTTAAAGCATTACTCAGTTCAAAGATATCTTGTTCTCACAGAAGACTGTAAAAAACCTCTCTTTTTCTGGGTCTGTTTTGTGCATTTAGATGTACCTTCTACTCCTTTCCACTGTATGCGAATGTTTATGACAAGGTTGGAGGACCTCATGTAACCTTCTATAAGTAAAGAAAGAGAAGCCAGTAAAGCAAGGCAAAATTGTTAATGGCAGGTGGAAAGAGGGAGGCCAAGAATAGAAAACAAAAGAACAATAATAATTAAACGCCCTCCCTGTCTTCTGTGAAAAGTAAAGGCACAGACAAGAAAGAACAACTGCAAAATTCTCACGAGAAAAACGCACTTTATCTGGCTCAAGTATTTTGTGCTACATTTCTTGCTGTTTTCTCATGCCAAACATCTTAACCATTGAAGGTGTCCCTTTTCTCTTTCTGGAATACAGCTAGGAAGATGGCTGTGTCATTGCTGTCAAGCTGTTATTCTCAGAGGTGTCCAGTTGAAAGTCCTAGATGAACTGATTTGCTCTGTCTCTTTAATATGGCATGACTTAACCACTTCCAGTTTCAGCAGCTGGACTTGCCCAGCCCTAAAATTCTTTAATCTTTGAATGGTTATATAAGCTCCTTGGCAACTGGCATTTGTAAGTCCATGAAACTGTGCAGAATTTGCACTATGAGATGATGCCAAATGAGTCATGGCAGTAGATTAACTAGGACATGCAAAGCAGAGAGGAGGGAATGAGAGCACAAGAAGAGGGTACAATCTCCTTTTTTTCTGCAACAGGGCTAACACCGTAGAAATCAAAAGGAACACAAATCCTCCTAGGGGTAGTTCTTGCAAAAAACAAAGACTTCTTTTTGTGTTCACAGATCACAGCAAAATGCGGATGACAAAACCAGGCCATTAAGTCACATACAGTATGAAGCAGTATGAAAGAGGAAAGCAGCTGAGAGCGTCAACCCTGCTGAGTAGTCTCAGTATTCTTCTCGACATTAGCAGAAATTTGAAATGAGGCTCTGAAAATTACAAAGGAGGCAGAAGAAAAGGGAGCAATGACTCCTCTGGCATAGTGTTTCCTAACAGGGATCTTCAAAATGTAAAGATTGTATCATCCTTTCAACTGAAGGAAGGTATTAAAACAACAGGAAGGAAATGGCATCACATGCTAGAAAGACTGGGCAGTGTACTTCTAGACAGAAAGGCCACTGATGGAAAACCGACTAAACTGGCACCAATGCAGCAGCATTGTATTAAAGCCCAAAAATACCCACCGCTTCACTCTTTGCCATTCCGTTCATATGGACACGGCAGCTCTGCAACATTCCTACTGATCATCTCCTTGGCAAACTGGGAGTGAGGGTCCCTAGTGATGCAGAGTCCCCAGGCAGGTGCAGAGGAGAGCTGCTTTTTTGCAAAAACCAGGCTTTTGAAGCACTCAGGCCTTTATCAGTTCCATAGCTTTAAGCCATAACAAAATTCATTCAACCAACCATCCTACACCACGCTGTGAACACGTGACGATTCTAGAACTTGTTGATCTACCTCTGATTCAGCGGCCTCACCTTCCCATAGTCCTTTTCTGCTTAGCCAAAGTATCGGGCCTCAGCCCAAGGCCTTCCTTTTGTAAGCTTCTACCTATATGCAGCAGCAAACCACTACTTTTTTCCGTGCCAAGAGTTTAAGTAGATGATTTGCATCTGCCCTTCCGGTGAAACATAATGGGGAGAGAAAATCCTGTCGGAAATGTTCAGTCCTTCAGTTTTCTAGACAGGCCAAATCAAAAGAAAAGCAAGCTATAGGATTGTGTACTTGCTCTTACAAAGCACCTGCTGCCCTCTGACAATGAACTAGCAGAAAACCAGCAAAAATAAGACTTGAGGCAAACAACCCTTTGAAGGGAATTATGACATGATAAAGAAAGACAACACATTTCCAGCTTGTCGAGATACTTGAAATGTCAGCAAAGGCTTGAGGGCAAAGGCTGAACGAATGGGGAAAGGTTACAAGAATCCCAAGAAAAACATGACCATGGATTAAAAGAATCCCAACAGGTCAACTGACCTGTTGAAGTTTTCAGGAAATCAGTGGCTGCTGATTTAGATAGGCCATTCAAGTTAATTTACCCGCGCACCTTCCACTCCTTTTTCACCTGTCACCATCACAGGGTGAATTGTGACCATGGAATCACAATTCTTTGGATTCTGTTCTTAGCTTTAGGAGACAACTACAGCAGCTGAAGTAGCTGTTACTGATGTGATACCCAGGAACACAGAGTTGACATGTTTCATTCATGTCCAATCACAACTAGCAATACTAAGAGGATAGGATTGGCCTCTTTTCATGATGCTTTTCTTATTTTACAGCCTGCTATGATTCTGCTGAAACTTTTTCATTAGTTTCTCTCTAAAAAGGAGAAAGTCCAATGTCCCTCCCTACTGGTGCAGGTTTACCATTCGGTTTGTCGAGTCTAAAAATGGAATTGGAACTAGCAGGAATTACTGTGTTTAAAGCGTCCCGTCCGTTCAGACAATCTCAGGTCGATAAAAGCCTAGATGTTATTGGCTAAATACTGTTTCCCCCAAGAGCGGACGCACGCAATTTAATCCAACTTTTTATAACAAACTCCAATAATACAGAATCCAGTCATACAAAAGAGTCACAAAGAAGCAGGAAGAATTATCGGACCATTTAGGGTAGCAAACTTCTCACCTTCTTTTGGAGTGAGCATAATCTGCTAGCTGAAGTAACAAACTTGAGGACAGAAATCGCCCTACTATTGAGAAGTTGTTGACAAGGGAACCACCTAAGCTGTGTGACTTTCCCTTTTCTATCCATTGGTCAAGCCTAGTAGCCTAAAATTTACGGGCTCAATCAAAGACAAATGCAATCTAGTCAGAGGTCTATGAAAAGTCCAAAACTAATCAGAATTCTTCTTAGACAATGGAAATGGAAGCAGAGCTACCAATTTCCTTGCAACATATCCCTAAAACTCATTCCTTTCTAGTCATAACTAATGTATAGCCACCAGTACAATCAGGAAAAGATGAAACTTACAGATGTCAGCGAGGGAAGGATTTGAAAGAACTCTTCCCATTATTCATCGTCTAGACAGCAACTATCATTAAAATCAGAGCCCTTTTAGTAGGGCTTTCCTTGTGGGAAATTCAGGACTCCAGGACAACGGAGCAAGAGGATTAAGCAGAAGCCGTTGATTGTTGACATGATGCACTTACACATTCTAAATCTCTGCACACGCTAGGCCCGCATTTTTATCTTGGTGCCTTTGTTATGTCCACGCATTCTGTGTGCACCTCTCAGAAGATACGTTTGGTTACAGTCCAGGCGCTTTGCTGCCCCCCGTTATCGAGTTCTTGTAGTCTTGGAATTTGGTTTCTCAGCTTCTCTTTCTTATTTTAGCACGGCTTATGTCTTAGTAACCTTGATGAATTCCAGAGGGCTCTGAGAAAATTCTGATAAGAACATATTCCAGCTGGATGGCTGGTGCACCCTTTAGTCTAAGAGGTTCAGATACATTGCTACAATTTCCCCCTTCTTCGTCTTGCACCAGCTAAACCCTTTCCCACCCTATTTTCTTCCAAGAGGCTCACCAGTTTCATGATGCATGGAATAACAAGAAGCAATATAATAATGACTACTAGTAACAACAAAGTTCCCTTTACAAGATCTTTCAACCATCGAGTTGTTTCCCATCTCTCAAACCATTCAGGCGTAACCCTCTCATTCCCAATCAATTTCTTCATGTTATCTTGTCCTTGTTTGAGTTTCCAGTGAATGACTGCAGAATGGTTAGAGAGGTTCAAAAAACACATTCCTTCCAAATCCTCACACTCTTGCCCATGTGCTAACAAGAAAGCTAGAGCAGCATTATTTTGCAGTGTGCAATGACTAATGGTATCTACACCAGTGAGAACCTGATTTAAAATCGCTGATCTTACCTTGAGTTGTTTGACCACCCAGCATCGCAACTTAATAAGCAAACTCAAAGCTTGACCAACAGCGACACCTGCTGTCAGGAGTGGCGCAATTAATAGAGAGGAGCGCCCAAACCAGTACACAATTGAGGCAAAGGCGTTTTAAGCTTAGGCTTCTTCTTTCAGTTCCCTGGAGGCGAAGGGAGTTCTTCACACACAATGCATTGTGCCGCTGGCGGTACGTTCCGGTGGGGCGCTTGTGCCGAAAGACGCCCAGGACACAACGCCGTGTTGTTAATATTTGTTTGTCGCGTTTCGGAAGCTGCTCTCAGCCGAGTCCCCCGCAGGCGAAGAAGCGGCTTCTTCGCACACAGAGCATTGTGGCGAGCGCAGGGAGCTCCTGAGAGCGGTTTGTGCCGAAAGAAGCCCGGGACCGGCACTTAGCTTCGGAGAGCTGCGTATCTGCGTCTTCTGCGTGTCTTGCCGCTCTACACTCAGCCAAAAGCTTTTCCACCATATCTTGCAAGGAGAAACTCTGCCAGGAAAGAAAACATCCAAAATCTTGTTCTAAAGCTTGCACGGGGGTCTGCAAAGAGTTTGGCAAGAATGAAAGGTAGTTGTCCAAAACTCGTTCTTTTCCAATAGAATAACCATGGAAAAGGCAGGAGAGTGGTAAAGTACTGTTTTCTCTAAGTCTGAAGGCTGCCCACACTGTGCCTGTGTGCCGCAGCTTGCATCTTCGCCTTTGGGAAGCTGCCGCTCGCCGATTCTCCCGCAGGCGAAGAAGCGGCTTCTTCGCACACAGAGCATTGTGGCGAGCGCAGGGAGCTCCTGAGAGCGGTTTGTGCCGAAAGAAGCCCGGGACCGGCACTTAGCTTCGGAGAGCTGCGTATCTGCGTCTTCTGCGTGTCTTGCCGCTCTACACTCAGCCAAAAGCTTTTCCACCATATCTTGCAAGGAGAAACTCTGCCAGGAAAGAAAACATCCAAAATCTTGTTCTAAAGCTTGCACGGGGGTCTGCAAAGAGTTTGGCAAGAATGAAAGGTAGTTGTCCAAAACTCGTTCTTTTCCAATAGAATAACCATGGAAAAGGCAGGAGAGTGGTAAAGTACTGTTTTCTCTAAGTCTGAAGGCTGCCCACACTGTGCCTGTGTGCCGCAGCTTGCATCTTCGCCTTTGGGAAGTTGCCGCTCGCCGATTCTCCCGCAGGCGAAGAAGCGGCTTCTTCGCACACAGAGCATTGTGGCGAGCGCAGGGAGCTCCTGAGAGCGGTTTGTGCCGAAAGAAGCCCGGGACCGGCACTTAGCTTCGGAGAGCTGCGTATCTGCGTCTTCTGCGTGTCTTGCCGCTCTACACTCAGCCAAAAGCTTTTCCACCATATCTTGCAAGGAGAAACTCTGCCAGGAAAGAAAACATCCAAAATCTTGTTCTAAAGCTTGCACGGGGGTCTGCAAAGAGTTTGGCAAGAATGAAAGGTAGTTGTCCAAAACTCGTTCTTTTCCAATAGAATAACCATGGAAAAGGCAGGAGAGTGGTAAAGTACTGTTTTCTCTAAGTCTGAAGGCTGCCCACACTGTGCCTGTGTGCTGCAGCTTGCATCTTCGCCTTTGGGAAGCTGCCGCTCGCCGATTCTCCCGCAGGCGAAGAAGCGGCTTCTTCGCACACAGAGCATTGTGGCGAGCGCAGGGAGCTCCTGAGAGCGGTTTGTGCCGAAAGAAGCCCGGGACCGGCACTTAGCTTCGGAGAGCTGCGTATCTGCGTCTTCTGCGTGTCTTGCCGCTCTACACTCAGCCAAAAGCTTTTCCACCATATCTTGCAAGGAGAAACTCTGCCAGGAAAGAAAACATCCAAAATCTTGTTCTAAAGCTTGCACGGGGGTCTGCAAAGAGTTTGGCAAGAATGAAAGGTAGTTGTCCAAAACTCGTTCTTTTCCAATAGAATAACCATGGAAAAGGCAGGAGAGTGGTAAAGTACTGTTTTCTCTAAGTCTGAAGGCTGCCCACACTGTGCCTGTGTGCCGCAGCTTGCATCTTCGCCTTTGGGAAGCTGCCGCTCGCCGATTCTCCCCCAGGCGAAGAAGCGGCTTCTTCGCACACAGAGCATTGTGGCGAGCGCAGGGAGCTCCTGAGAGCGGTTTGTGCCGAAAGAAGCCCGGGACCGGCACTTAGCTTCGGAGAGCTGCGTATCTGCGTCTTCTGCGTGTCTTGCCGCTCTACACTCAGCCAAAAGCTTTTCCACCATATCTTGCAAGGAGAAACTCTGCCAGGAAAAAAAACATCCAAAATCTTGTTCTAAAGCTTGCACGGGGGTCTGCAAAGAGTTTGGCAAGAATGAAAGGTAGTTGTCCAAAACTCGTTCTTTTCCAATAGAATAACCATGGAAAAGGCAGGAGAGTGGTAAAGTACTGTTTTCTCTAAGTCTGAAGGCTGCCCACACTGTGCCTGTGTGCCGCAGCTTGCATCTTCGCCTTTGGGAAGCTGCCGCTCGCCGATTCTCCCGCAGGCGAAGAAGCGGCTTCTTCGCACACAGAGCATTGTGGCGAGCGCAGGGAGCTCCTGAGAGCGGTTTGTGCCGAAAGAAGCCCGGGACCGGCACTTAGCTTCGGAGAGCTGCGTATCTGCGTCTTCTGCGTGTCTTGCCGCTCTACACTCAGCAAAAAGCTTTTCCACCATATCTTGCAAGGAGAAACTCTGCCAGGAAAGAAAACATCCAAAATCTGGTTCTAAAGCTTGCACGGGGGTCTGCAAAGAGTTTGGCAAGAATGAAAGGTAGTTGTCCAAAACTCGTTCTTTTCCAATAGAATAACCATGGAAAAGGCAGGAGAGTGGTAAAGTACTGTTTTCTCTAAGTCTGAAGGCTGCCCACACTGTGCCTGCGTGCTGCAGCTTGCATCTTCGCCTTTGGGAAGCTGCCGCTCGCCGATTCTCCCGGAGGCGAAGAAGCGGCTTCTTCGCACACAGAGCATTGTGGCGAGCGCAGGGAGCTCCTGAGAGCGGTTTGTGCCGAAAGAAGCCCGGGACCGGCACTTAGCTTCGGAGAGCTGCGTATCTGCGTCTTCTGCGTGTCTTGCCGCTCTACACTCAGCCAAAAGCTTTTCCACCATATCTTGCAAGGAGAAACTCTGCCAGGAAAGAAAACATCCAAAATCTTGTTCTAAAGCTTGCACGGGGGTCTGCAAAGAGTTTGGCAAGAATGAAAGGTAGTTGTCCAAAACTCGTTCTTTTCCAATAGAATAACCATGGAAAAGGCAGGAGAGTGGTAAAGTACTGTTTTCTCTAAGTCTGAAGGCTGCCCACACTGTGCCTGTGTGCCGCAGCTTGCATCTTCGCCTTTGGGAAGCTGCCGCTCGCCGATTCTCCCGCAGGCGAAGAAGCGGCTTCTTCGCACACAGAGCATTGTGGCGAGCGCAGGGAGCTCCTGAGAGCGGTTTGTGCCGAAAGAAGCCCGGGACCGGCACTTAGCTTCGGAGAGCTGCGTATCTGCGTCTTCTGCGTGTCTTGCCGCTCTACACTCAGCCAAAAGCTTTTCCACCATATCTTGCAAGGAGAAACTCTGCCAGGAAAGAAAACATCCAAAATCTTGTTCTAAAGCTTGCACGGGGGTCTGCAAAGAGTTTGGCAAGAATGAAAGGTAGTTGTCCAAAACTCGTTCTTTTCCAATAGAATAACCATGGAAAAGGCAGGAGAGTGGTAAAGTACTGTTTTCTCGAAGTCTGAAGGCTGCCCACACTGTGCCTGTGTGCCGCAGCTTGCATCTTCGCCTTTGGGAAGCTGCCGCTCGCCGATTCTCCCGCAGGCGAAGAAGCGGCTTCTTCGCACACAGAGCATTGTGGCGAGCGCAGGGAGCTCCTGAGAGCGGTTTGTGCCGAAAGAAGCCCGGGACCGGCACTTAGCTTCGGAGAGCTGCGTATCTGCGTCTTCTGCGTGTCCTGCCGCTCTACACTCAGCAAAAAGCTTTTCCACCATATCTTGCAAGGAGAAACTCTGCCAGGAAAGAAAACATCCAAAATCTGGTTCTAAAGCTTGCACGGGGGTCTGCAAAGAGTTTGGCAAGAATGAAAGGTAGTTGTCCAAAACTCGTTCTTTTCCAATAGAATAACCATGGAAAAGGCAGGAGAGTGGTAAAGTACTGTTTTCTCTAAGTCTGAAGGCTGCCCACACTGTGCCTGTGTGCTGCAGCTTGCATCTTCGCCTTTGCGAAGCTGCCGCTCGCCGATTCTCCCGGAGGCGAAGAAGCGGCTTCTTCGCACACAGAGCATTGTGGCGAGCGCAGGGAGCTCCTGAGAGCGGTTTGTGCCGAAAGAAGCCCGGGACCGGCACTTAGCTTCGGAGAGCTGCGTATCTGCGTCTTCTGCGTGTCTTGCCGCTCTACACTCAGCCAAAAGCTTTTCCACCATATCTTGCAAGGAGAAACTCTGCCAGGAAAGAAAACATCCAAAATCTTGTTCTAAAGCTTGCACGGAGGTCTGCAAAGAGTTTGGCAAGAATGAAAGGTAGTTGTCCAAAACTCGTTCTTTTCCAATAGAATAACCATGGATAAGGCAGGAGAGTGGTAAAGTACTGTTTTCTCTAAGTCTGAAGGCTGCCCACACTGTGCCTGTGTGCTGCAGCTTGCATCTTCGCCTTTGGGAAGCTGCCGCTCGCCGATTCTCCCGCAGGCGAAGAAGCGGCTTCTTCGCACACAGAGCATTGTGGCGAGCGCAGGGAGCTCCTGAGAGCGGTTTGTGCCGAAAGAAGCCCGGGACCGGCACTTAGCTTCGGAGAGCTGCGTATCTGCGTCTTCTGCGTGTCTTGCCGCTCTACACTCAGCAAAAAGCTTTTCCACCATATCTTGCAAGGAGAAACTCTGCCAGGAAAGAAAACATCCAAAATCTGGTTCTAAAGCTTGCACGGGGGTCTGCAAAGAGTTTGGCAAGAATGAAAGGTAGTTGTCCAAAACTCGTTCTTTTCCAATAGAATAACCATGGAAAAGGCAGGAGAGTGGTAAAGTACTGTTTTCTCTAAGTCTGAAGGCTGCCCACACTGTGCCTGTGTGCTGCAGCTTGCATCTTCGCCTTTGCGAAGCTGCCGCTCGCCGATTCTCCCGCAGGCGAAGAAGCGGCTTCTTCGCACACAGAGCATTGTGGCGAGCGCAGGGAGCTCCTGAGAGCGGTTTGTGCCGAAAGAAGCCCGGGACCGGCACTTAGCTTCGGAGAGCTGCGTATCTGCGTCTTCTGCGTGTCTTGCCGCTCTACACTCAGCCAAAAGCTTTTCCACCATATCTTGCAAGGAGAAACTCTGCCAGGAAAGAAAACATCCAAAATCTTGTTCTAAAGCTTGCACGGGGGTCTGCAAAGAGTTTGGCAAGAATGAAAGGTAGTTGTCCAAAACTCGTTCTTTTCCAATAGAATAACCATGGATAAGGCAGGAGAGTGGTAAAGTACTGTTTTCTCTAAGTCTGAAGGCTGCCCACACTGTGCCTGTGTGCTGCAGCTTGCATCTTCGCCTTTGGGAAGCTGCCGCTCGCCGATTCTCCCGCAGGCGAAGAAGCGGCTTCTTCGCACACAGAGCATTGTGGCGAGCGCAGGGAGCTCCTGAGAGCGGTTTGTGCCGAAAGAAGCCCGGGACCGGCACTTAGCTTCGGAGAGCTGCGTATCTGCGTCTTCTGCGTGTCTTGCCGCTCTACACTCAGCAAAAAGCTTTTCCACCATATCTTGCAAGGAGAAACTCTGCCAGGAAAGAAAACATCCAAAATCTTGTTCTAAAGCTTGCACGGGGGTCTGCAAAGAGTTTGGCAAGAATGAAAGGTAGTTGTCCAAAACTCGTTCTTTTCCAATAGAATAACCATGGAAAAGGCAGGAGAGTGGTAAAGTACTGTTTTCTCTAAGTCTGAAGGCTGCCCACACTGTGCCTGTGTGCCGCAGCTTGCATCTTCGCCTTTGGGAAGCTGCCGCTCGCCGATTCTCCCGCAGGCGAAGAAGCGGCTTCTTCGCACACAGAGCATTGTGGCGAGCGCAGGGAGCTCCTGAGAGCGGTTTGTGCCGAAAGAAGCCCGGGACCGGCACTTAGCTTCGGAGAGCTGCGTATCTGCGTCTTCTGCGTGTCTTGCCGCTCTACACTCAGCCAAAAGCTTTTCCACCATATCTTGCAAGGAGAAACTCTGCCAGGAAAGAAAACATCCAAAATCTTGTTCTAAAGCTTGCACGGGGGTCTGCAAAGAGTTTGGCAAGAATGAAAGGTAGTTGTCCAAAACTCGTTCTTTTCCAATAGAATAACCATGGAAAAGGCAGGAGAGTGGTAAAGTACTGTTTTCTCTAAGTCTGAAGGCTGCCCACACTGTGCCTGTGTGCCGCAGCTTGCATCTTCGCCTTTGGGAAGCTGCCGCTCGCCGATTCTCCCGCAGGCGAAGAAGCGGCTTCTTCGCACACAGAGCATTGTGGCGAGCGCAGGGAGCTCCTGAGAGCGGTTTGTGCCGAAAGAAGCCCGGGACCGGCACTTAGCTTCGGAGAGCTGCGTATCTGCGTCTTCTGCGTGTCTTGCCGCTCTACACTCAGCAAAAAGCTTTTCCACCATATCTTGCAAGGAGAAACTCTGCCAGGAAAAAAAACATCCAAAATCTGGTTCTAAAGCTTGCACGGGGGTCTGCAAAGAGTTTGGCAAGAATGAAAGGTAGTTGTCCAAAACTCGTTCTTTTCCAATAGAATAACCATGGAAAAGGCAGGAGAGTGGTAAAGTACTGTTTTCTCTAAGTCTGAAGGCTGCCCACACTGTGCCTGTGTGCTGCAGCTTGCATCTTCGCCTTTGGCAAGCTGCCGCTCGCCGATTCTCCCGGAGGCGAAGAAGCGGCTTCTTCGCACACAGAGCATTGTGGCGAGCGCAGGGAGCTCCTGAGAGCGGTTTGTGCCGAAAGAAGCCCGGGACCGGCACTTAGCTTCGGAGAGCTGCGTATCTGCGTCTTCTGCGTGTCTTGCCGCTCTACACTCAGCCAAAAGCTTTTCCACCATATCTTGCAAGGAGAAACTCTGCCAGGAAAGAAAACATCCAAAATCTTGTTCTAAAGCTTGCACGGGGGTCTGCAAAGAGTTTGGCAAGAATGAAAGGTAGTTGTCCAAAACTCGTTCTTTTCCAATAGAATAACCATGGAAAAGGCAGGAGAGTGGTAAAGTACTGTTTTCTCTAAGTCTGAAGGCTGCCCACACTGTGCCTGTGTGCTGCAGCTTGCATCTTCGCCTTTGGGAAGCTGCCGCTCGCCGATTCTCCCGGAGGCGAAGAAGCGGCTTCTTCGCACACAGAGCATTGTGGCGAGCGCAGGGAGCTCCTGAGAGCGGTTTGTGCCGAAAGAAGCCCGGGACCGGCACTTAGCTTCGGAGAGCTGCGTATCTGCGTCTTCTGCGTGTCTTGCCGCTCTACACTCAGCCAAAAGCTTTTCCACCATATCTTGCAAGGAGAAACTCTGCCAGGAAAGAAAACATCCAAAATCTTGTTCTAAAGCTTGCACGGGGGTCTGCAAAGAGTTTGGCAAGAATGAAAGGTAGTTGTCCAAAACTCGTTCTTTTCCAATAGAATAACCATGGAAAAGGCAGGAGAGTGGTAAAGTACTGTTTTCTCTAAGTCTGAAGGCTGCCCACACTGTGCCTGTGTGCTGCAGCTTGCATCTTCGCCTTTGGGAAGCTGCCGCTCGCCGATTCTCCCGGAGGCGAAGAAGCGGCTTCTTCGCACACAGAGCATTGTGGCGAGCGCAGGGAGCTCCTGAGAGCGGTTTGTGCCGAAAGAAGCCCGGGACCGGCACTTAGCTTCGGAGAGCTGCGTATCTGCGTCTTCTGCGTGTCTTGCCGCTCTACACTCAGCCAAAAGCTTTTCCACCATATCTTGCAAGGAGAAACTCTGCCAGGAAAGAAAACATCCAAAATCTTGTTCTAAAGCTTGCACGGGGGTCTGCAAAGAGTTTGGCAAGAATGAAAGGTAGTTGTCCAAAACTCGTTCTTTTCCAATAGAATAACCATGGAAAAGGCAGGAGAGTGGTAAAGTACTGTTTTCTCTAAGTCTGAATGCTGCCCACACTGTGCCTGTGTGCTGCAGCTTGCATCTTCGCCTTTGGGAAGCTGCCGCTCGCCGATTCTCCCGGAGGCGAAGAAGCGGCTTCTTCGCACACAGAGCATTGTGGCGAGCGCAGGGAGCTCCTGAGAGCGGTTTGTGCCGAAAGAAGCCCGGGACCGGCACTTAGCTTCGGAGAGCTGCGTATCCGCGTCTTCTGTGTGTCTTGCCGCTCTACACTCAGCAAAAAGCTTTTCCACCATATCTTGCAAGGAGAAACTCTGCCAGGAAAGAAAACATCCAAAATCTTGTTCTAAAGCTTGCACGGGGGTCTGCAAAGAGTTTGGCAAGAATGAAAGGTAGTTGTCCAAAACTCGTTCTTTTCCAATAGAATAACCATGGAAAAGGCAGGAGAGTGGTAAAGTACTGTTTTCTCGAAGTCTGAAGGCTGCCCACACTGTGCCTGTGTGCTGCAGCTTGCATCTTCGCCTTTGGGAAGATGCCGCTCGCCGATTCTCCCGCAGGCGAAGAAGCGGCTTCTTCGCACACAGAGCATTGTGGCGAGCGCAGGGAGCTCCTGAGAGCGGTTTGTGCCGAAAGAAGCCCGGGACCGGCACTTAGCTTCGGAGAGCTGCGTATCTGCGTCTTCTGCGTGTCTTGCCGCTCTACACTCAGCAAAAAGCTTTTCCACCATATCTTGCAAGGAGAAACTCTGCCAGGAAAGAAAACATCCAAAATCTTGTTCTAAAGCTTGCACGGGGGTCTGCAAAGAGTTTGGCAAGAATGAAAGGTAGTTGTCCAAAACTCGTTCTTTTCCAATAGAATAACCATGGAAAAGGCAGGAGAGTGGTAAAGTACTGTTTTCTCTAAGTCTGAAGGCTGCCCACACTGTGCCTGTGTGCTGCAGCTTGCATCTTCGCCTTTGGGAAGCTGCCGCTCGCCGATTCTCCCGGAGGCGAAGAAGCGGCTTCTTCGCACACAGAGCATTGTGGCGAGCGCAGGGAGCTCCGGAGAGCGGTTTGTGCCGAAAGAAGCCCGGGACCGGCACTTAGCTTCGGAGAGCTGCGTATCTGCGTCTTCTGCGTGTCTTGCCGCTCTACACTCAGCAAAAAGCTTTTCCACCATATCTTGCAAGGAGAAACTCTGCCAGGAAAGAAAACATCCAAAATCTTCTTCTAAAGCTTGCACGGGGGTCTGCAAAGAGTTTGGCAAGAATGAAAGGTAGTTGTCCAAAACTCGTTCTTTTCCAATAGAATAACCATGGAAAAGGCAGGAGAGTGGTAAAGTACTGTTTTCTCTAAGTCTGAAGGCTGCCCACACTGTGCCTGTGTGCTGCAGCTTGCATCTTCGCCTTTGGGAAGCTGCCGCTCGCCGATTCTCCCGGAGGCGAAGAAGCGGCTTCTTCGCACACAGAGCATTGTGGCGAGCGCAGGGAGCTCCTGAGAGCGGTTTGTGCCGAAAGAAGCCCGGGACCGGCACTTAGCTTCGGAGAGCTGCGTATCCGCGTCTTCTGCGTGTCTTGCCGCTCTACACTCAGCAAAAAGCTTTTCCACCATATCTTGCAAGGAGAAACTCTGCCAGGAAAGAAAACATCCAAAATCTTGTTCTAAAGCTTGCACGGGGGTCTGCAAAGAGTTTGGCAAGAATGAAAGGTAGTTGTCCAAAACTCGTTCTTTTCCAATAGAATAACCATGGAAAAGGCAGGAGAGTGGTAAAGTACTGTTTTCTCGAAGTCTGAAGGCTGCCCACACTGTGCCTGCGTGCTGCAGCTTGCATCTTCGCCTTTGGGAAGCTGCCGCTCGCCGATTCTCCCGCAGGCGAAGAAGCGGCTTCTTCGCACACAGAGCATTGTGGCGAGCGCAGGGAGCTCCTGAGAGCGGTTTGTGCCGAAAGGAGCCCGGGACCGGCACTTAGCTTCGGAGAGCTGCGTATCCGCGTCTTCTGCGTGTCTTGCCGCTCTACACTCAGCAAAAAGCTTTTCCACCATATCTTGCAAGGAGAAACTCTGCCAGGAAAGAAAACATCCAAAATCTTGTTCTAAAGCTTGCACGGGGGTCTGCAAAGAGTTTGGCAAGAATGAAAGGTAGTTGTCCAAAACTCGTTCTTTTCCAATAGAATAACCATGGAAAAGGCAGGAGAGTGGTAAAGTACTGTTTTCTCTAAGTCTGAAGGCTGCCCACACTGTGCCTGTGTGCTGCAGCTTGCATCTTCGCCTTTGGGAAGCTGCCGCTCGCCGATTCTCCCGCAGGCGAAGAAGCGGCTTCTTCGCACACAGAGCATTGTGGCGAGCGCAGGGAGCTCCTGAGAGCGGTTTGTGCCGAAAGAAGCCCGGGACCGGCACTTAGCTTCGGAGAGCTGCGTATCTGCGTCTTCTGCGTGTCTTGCCGCTCTACACTCAGCCAAAAGCTTTTCCACCATATCTTGCAAGGAGAAACTCTGCCAGGAAAGAAAACATCCAAAATCTTGTTCTAAAGCTTGCACGGAGGTCTGCAAAGAGTTTGGCAAGAATGAAAGGTAGTTGTCCAAAACTCGTTCTTTTCCAATAGAATAACCATGGAAAAGGCAGGAGAGTGGTAAAGTACTGTTTTCTTTAAGTCTGAAGGCTGCCCACACTGTGCCTGTGTGCGGCAGCTTGCATCTTCGCCTTTGGGAAGCTGCCGCTCGCCGATTCTCCCGCAGGCGAAGAAGCGGCTTCTTCGCACACAGAGCATTGTGGCGAGCGCAGGGAGCTCCTGAGAGCGGTTTGTGCCAAAAGAAGCCCGGGACCGGCACTTAGCTTCGGAGAGCTGCGTATCCGCGTCTTCTGCGTGTCTTGCCGCTCTACACTCAGCAAAAAGCTTTTCCACCATATCTTGCAAGGAGAAACGCTGCCAGGAAAGAAAACATCCAAAATCTTGTTCTAAAGCTTGCACAGGGGTCTGCAAAGAGTTTGGCAAGAATGAAAGGTAGTTGTCCAAAACTCGTTCTTTTCCAATAGAATAACCATGGAAAAGGCAGGAGAGTGGTAAAGTACTGTTTTCTCTAAGTTTGAAGGCTGCCCACACTGTGCCTGTGTACCGCAGCTTGCATCTTCGCCTTTGGGAAGCTGCCGCTCGCCGATTCTCCCGCAGGCGAAGAAGCGGCTTCTTCGCACACAGAGCATTGTGGCGAGCGCAGGGAGCTCCTGAGAGCGGTTTGTGCCGAAAGAAGCCCGGGACCGGCACTTAGCTTCGGAGAGCTGCGTATCTGCGTCTTCTGTGTGTCTTGCCGCTCTACACTCAGCAAAAAGCTTTTCCACCATATCTTGCAAGGAGAAATTCTGCCAGGAAAGAAAACATCCAAAATCTTGTTCTAAAGCTTGCACGGGGGTCTGCAAAGAGTTTGGCAAGAATGAAAGGTAGTTGTCCAAAACTCGTTCTTTTCCAATAGAATAACCATGGAAAAGGCAGGAGAGTGGTAAAGTACTGTTTTCTCTAAGTCTGAAGGCTGCCCACACTGTGCCTGCGTGCTGCAGCTTGCATCTTCGCCTTTGGGAAGCTGCCGCTCGCCGATTCTCCCGGAGGCGAAGAAGCGGCTTCTTCGCACACAGAGCATTGTGGCGAGCGCAGGGAGCTCCTGAGAGCGGTTTGTGCCGAAAGAAGCCCGGGACCGGCACTTAGCTTCGGAGAGCTGCGTATCTGCGTCTTCTGCGTGTCTTGCCGCTCTACACTCAGCCAAAAGCTTTTCCACCATATCTTGCAAGGAGAAACTCTGCCAGGAAAGAAAACATCCAAAATCTTGTTCTAAAGCTTGCACGGGGGTCTGCAAAGAGTTTGGCAAGAATGAAAGGTAGTTGTCCAAAACTCGTTCTTTTCCAATAGAATAACCATGGAAAAGGCAGGAGAGTGGTAAAGTACTGTTTTCTCTAAGTCTGAAGGCTGCCCACACTGTGCCTGTGTGCTGCAGCTTGCATCTTCGCCTTTGGGAAGCTGCCGCTCGCCGATTCTCCCGGAGGCGAAGAAGCGGCTTCTTCGCACACAGAGCATTGTGGCGAGCGCAGGGAGCTCCTGAGAGCGGTTTGTGCCGAAAGAAGCCCGGGACCGGCACTTAGCTTCGGAGAGCTGCGTATCTGCGTCTTCTGCGTGTCTTGCCGCTCTACACTCAGCCAAAAGCTTTTCCACCATATCTTGCAAGGAGAAACTCTGCCAGGAAAGAAAACATCCAAAATCTTGTTCTAAAGCTTGCACGGGGGTCTGCAAAGAGTTTGGCAAGAATGAAAGGTAGTTGTCCAAAACTCGTTCTTTTCCAATAGAATAACCATGGAAAAGGCAGGAGAGTGGTAAAGTACTGTTTTCTCTAAGTCTGAAGGCTGCCCACACTGTGCCTGTGTGCCGCAGCTTGCATCTTCGCCTTTGGGAAGCTGCCGCTCGCCGATTCTCCCGGAGGCGAAGAAGCGGCTTCTTCGCACACAGAGCATTGTGGCGAGCGCAGGGAGCTCCTGAGAGCGGTTTGTGCCGAAAGAAGCCCGGGACCGGCACTTAGCTTCGGAGAGCTGCGTATCTGCGTCTTCTGCGTGTCTTGCCGCTCTACACTCAGCCAAAAGCTTTTCCACCATATCTTGCAAGGAGAAACTCTGCCAGGAAAGAAAACATCCAAAATCTTGTTCTAAAGCTTGCACGGGGGTCTGCAAAGAGTTTGGCAAGAATGAAAGGTAGTTGTCCAAAACTCGTTCTTTTCCAATAGAATAACCATGGAAAAGGCAGGAGAGTGGTAAAGTACTGTTTTCTCTAAGTCTGAAGGCTGCCCACACTGTGCCTGTGTGCCGCAGCTTGCATCTTCGCCTTTGGGAAGCTGCCGCTCGCCGATTCTCCCGCAGGCGAAGAAGCGGCTTCTTCGCACACAGAGCATTGTGGCGAGCGCAGGGAGCTCCTGAGAGCGGTTTGTGCCGAAAGAAGCCCGGGACCGGCACTTAGCTTCGGAGAGCTGCGTATCTGCGTCTTCTGCGTGTCTTGCCGCTCTACACTCAGCAAAAAGCTTTTCCACCATATCTTGCAAGGAGAAACTCTGCCAGGAAAGAAAACATCCAAAATCTTGTTCTAAAGCTTGCACGGGGGTCTGCAAAGAGTTTGGCAAGAATGAAAGGTAGTTGTCCAAAACTCGTTCTTTTCCAATAGAATAACCATGGAAAAGGCAGGAGAGTGGTAAAGTACTGTTTTCTCTAAGTCTGAAGGCTGCCCACACTGTGCCTGTGTGCTGCAGCTTGCATCTTCGCCTTTGCGAAGCTGCCGCTCGCCGATTCTCCCGGAGGCGAAGAAGCGGCTTCTTCGCACACAGAGCATTGTGGCGAGCGCAGGGAGCTCCTGAGAGCGGTTTGTGCCGAAAGAAGCCCGGGACCGGCACTTAGCTTCGGAGAGCTGCGTATCTGCGTCTTCTGCGTGTCTTGCCGCTCTACACTCAGCAAAAAGCTTTTCCACCATATCTTGCAAGGAGAAACTCTGCCAGGAAAGAAAACATCCAAAATCTTGTTCTAAAGCTTGCACGGAGGTCTGCAAAGAGTTTGGCAAGAATGAAAGGTAGTTGTCCAAAACTCGTTCTTTTCCAATAGAATAACCATGGAAAAGGCAGGAGAGTGGTAAAGTACTGTTTTCTCTAAGTCTGAAGGCTGCCCACACTGTGCCTGTGTGCTGCAGCTTGCATCTTCGCCTTTGGGAAGCTGCCGCTCGCCGATTCTCCCGGAGGCGAAGAAGCGGCTTCTTCGCACACAGAGCATTGTGGCGAGCGCAGGGAGCTGCTGAGAGCGGTTTGTGCCGAAAGAAGCCCGGGACCGGCACTTAGCTTCGGAGAGCTGCGTATCTGCGTCTTCTGCGTGTCTTGCCGCTCTACACTCAGCAAAAAGCTTTTCCACCATATCTTGCAAGGAGAAACTCTGCCAGGAAAGAAAACATCCAAAATCTTGTTCTAAAGCTTGCACGGGGGTCTGCAAAGAGTTTGGCAAGAATGAAAGGTAGTTGTCCAAAACTCGTTCTTTTCCAATAGAATAACCATGGAAAAGGCAGGAGAGTGGTAAAGTACTGTTTTCTCTAAGTCTGAAGGCTGCCCACACTGTGCCTGCGTGCTGCAGCTTGCATCTTCGCCTTTGGGAAGCTGCCGCTCGCCGATTCTCCCGGAGGCGAAGAAGCGGCTTCTTCGCACACAGAGCATTGTGGCGAGCGCAGGGAGCTCCTGAGAGCGGTTTGTGCCGAAAGGAGCCCGGGACCGGCACTTAGCTTCGGAGAGCTGCGTATCCGCGTCTTCTGCGTGTCTTGCCGCTCTACACTCAGCAAAAAGCTTTTCCACCATATCTTGCAAGGAGAAACTCTGCCAGGAAAGAAAACATCCAAAATCTTGTTCTAAAGCTTGCACGGGGGTCTGCAAAGAGTTTGGCAAGAATGAAAGGTAGTTGTCCAAAACTCGTTCTTTTCCAATAGAATAACCATGGAAAAGGCAGGAGAGTGGTAAAGTACTGTTTTCTCTAAGTCTGAATGCTGCCCACACTGTGCCTGTGTGCTGCAGCTTGCATCTTCGCCTTTGGGAAGCTGCCGCTCGCCGATTCTCCCGCAGGCGAAGAAGCGGCTTCTTCGCACACAGAGCATTGTGGCGAGCGCAGGGAGCTCCTGAGAGCGGTTTGTGCCGAAAGAAGCCCGGGACCGGCACTTAGCTTCGGAGAGCTGCGTATCCGCGTCTTCTGCGTGTCTTGCCGCTCTACACTCAGCCAAAAGCTTTTCCACCATATCTTGCAAGGAGAAACTCTGCCAGGAAAGAAAACATCCAAAATCTTGTTCTAAAGCTTGCACGGAGGTCTGCAAAGAGTTTGGCAAGAATGAAAGGTAGTTGTCCAAAACTCGTTCTTTTCCAATAGAATAACCATGGAAAAGGCAGGAGAGTGGTAAAGTACTGTTTTCTCTAAGTCTGAAGGCTGCCCACACTGTGCCTGTGTGCTGCAGCTTGCATCTTCGCCTTTGGGAAGCTGCCGCTCGCCGATTCTCCCGCAGGCGAAGAAGCGGCTTCTTCGCACACAGAGCATTGTGGCGAGCGCAGGGAGCTCCTGAGAGCGGTTTGTGCCGAAAGAAGCCCGGGACCGGCACTTAGCTTCGGAGAGCTGCGTATCTGCGTCTTCTGCGTGTCTTGCCGCTCTACACTCAGCAAAAAGCTTTTCCACCATATCTTGCAAGGAGAAACTCTGCCAGGAAAGAAAACATCCAAAATCTTGTTCTAAAGCTTGCACGGAGGTCTGCAAAGAGTTTGGCAAGAATGAAAGGTAGTTGTCCAAAACTCGTTCTTTTCCAATAGAATAACCATGGAAAAGGCAGGAGAGTGGTAAAGTACTGTTTTCTCTAAGTCTGAAGGCTGCCCACACTGAGCCTGTGTGCTGCAGCTTGCATCTTCGCCTTTTGGAAGCTGCCGCTCGCCGATTCTCCCGCAGGCGAAGAAGCGGCTTCTTCGCACACAGAGCATTGTGGCCAGCGCAGGGAGCTCCTGAGAGCGGTTTGTGCCGAAAGAAGCCCGGGACCGGCACTTAGCTTCGGAGAGCTGCGTATCCGCGTCTTCTGCGTGTCTTGCCGCTCTACACTCAGCAAAAAGCTTTTCCACCATATCTTGCAAGGAGAAACTCTGCCAGGAAAGAAAACATCCAAAATCTTGTTCTAAAGCTTGCACGGGGGTCTGCAAAGAGTTTGGCAAGAATGAAAGGTAGTTGTCCAAAACTCGTTCTTTTCCAATAGAATAACCATGGAAAAGGCAGGAGAGTGGTAAAGTACTGTTTTCTCTAAGTCTGAAGGCTGCCCACACTGTGCCTGTGTGCTGCAGCTTGCATCTTCGCCTTTGGGAAGCTGCCGCTCGCCGATTCTCCCGCAGGCGAAGAAGCGGCTTCTTCGCACACAGAGCATTGTGGCGAGCGCAGGGAGCTCCTGAGAGCGGTTTGTGCCGAAAGAAGCCCGGGACCGGCACTTAGCTTCGGAGAGCTGCGTATCTGCGTCTTCTGCGTGTCTTGCCGCTCTACACTCAGCAAAAAGCTTTTCCACCATATCTTGCAAGGAGAAACTCTGCCAGGAAAGAAAACATCCAAAATCTTGTTCTAAAGCTTGCACGGGGGTCTGCAAAGAGTTTGGCAAGAATGAAAGGTAGTTGTCCAAAACTCGTTCTTTTCCAATAGAATAACCATGGAAAAGGCAGGAGAGTGGTAAAGTACTGTTTTCTCTAAGTCTGAAGGCTGCCCACACTGTGCCTGTGTGCTGCAGCTTGCATCTTCGCCTTTGGGAAGCTGCCGCTCGCCGATTCTCCCGCAGGCGAAGAAGCGGCTTCTTCGCACACAGAGCATTGTGGCGAGCGCAGGGAGCTCCTGAGAGCGGTTTGTGCCGAAAGAAGCCCGGGACCGGCACTTAGCTTCGGAGAGCTGCGTATCTGCGTCTTCTGCGTGTCTTGCCGCTCTATACTCAGCAAAAAGCTTTTCCACCATATCTTGCAAGGAGAAACTCTGCCAGGAAAGAAAACATCCAAAATCTTGTTCTAAAGCTTGCACGGGGGTCTGCAAAGAGTTTGGCAAGAATGAAAGGTAGTTGTCCAAAACTCGTTCTTTTCCAATAGAATAACCATGGAAAAGGCAGGAGAGTGGTAAAGTACTGTTTTCTCTAAGTCTGAAGGCTGCCCACACTGTGCCTGTGTGCTGCAGCTTGCATCTTCGCCTTTGGCAAGCTGCCGCTCGCCGATTCTCCCGGAGGCGAAGAAGCGGCTTCTTCGCACACAGAGCATTGTGGCGAGCGCAGGGAGCTCCTGAGAGCGGTTTGTGCCGAAAGAAGCCCGGGACCGGCACTTAGCTTCGGAGAGCTGCGTATCTGCGTCTTCTGCGTGTCTTGCCACTCTACACTCAGCCAAAAGCTTTTCCACCATATCTTGCAAGGAGAAACTCTGCCAGGAAAGAAAACATCCAAAATCTTGTTCTAAAGCTTGCACGGGGGTCTGCAAAGAGTTTGGCAAGAATGAAAGGTAGTTGTCCAAAACTCGTTCTTTTCCAATAGAATAACCATGGAAAAGGCAGGAGAGTGGTAAAGTACTGTTTTCTCGAAGTCTGAAGGCTGCCCACACTGTGCCTGTGTGCTGCAGCTTGCATCTTCGCCTTTGGGAAGCTGCCGCTCGCCGATTCTCCCGGAGGCGAAGAAGCGGCTTCTTCGCACACAGAGCATTGTGGCGAGCGCAGGGAGCTCCTGAGAGCGGTTTGTGCCGAAAGAAGCCCGGGACCGGCACTTAGCTTCGGAGAGCTGCGTATCTGCGTCTTCTGCGTGTCTTGCCGCTCTATACTCAGCAAAAAGCTTTTCCACCATATCTTGCAAGGAGAAACTCTGCCAGGAAAGAAAACATCCAAAATCTTGTTCTAAAGCTTGCACGGGGGTCTGCAAAGAGTTTGGCAAGAATGAAAGGTAGTTGTCCAAAACTCGTTCTTTTCCAATAGAATAACCATGGAAAAGGCAGGAGAGTGGTAAAGTACTGTTTTCTCTAAGTCTGAATGCTGCCCACACTGTGCCTGCGTGCTGCAGCTTGCATCTTCGCCTTTGGGAAGCTGCCGCTCGCCGATTCTCCCGCAGGCGAAGAAGCGGCTTCTTCGCACACAGAGCATTGTGGCGAGCGCAGGGAGCTCCTGAGAGCGGTTTGTGCCGAAAGAAGCCCGGGACCGGCACTTAGCTTCGGAGAGCTGCGTATCTGCGTCTTCTGCGTGTCTTGCCGCTCTACACTCAGCAAAAAGCTTTTCCACCATATCTTGCAAGGAGAAACTCTGCCAGGAAAGAAAACATCCAAAAACTTGTTCTAAAGCTTGCACGGGGGTCTGCAAAGAGTTTGGCAAGAATGAAAGGTAGTTGTCCAAAACTCGTTCTTTTCCAATAGAATAACCATGGAAAAGGCAGGAGAGTGGTAAAGTACTGTTTTCTCTAAGTCTGAATGCTGCCCACACTGTGCCTGCGTGCTGCAGCTTGCATCTTCGCCTTTGGGAAGCTGCCGCTCGCCGATTCTCCCGCAGGCGAAGAAGCGGCTTCTTCGCACACAGAGCATTGTGGCGAGCGCAGGGAGCTCCTGAGAGCGGTTTGTGCCGAAAGAAGCCCGGGACCGGCACTTAGCTTCGGAGAGCTGCGTATCCGCGTCTTCTGCGTGTCTTGCCGCTCTACACTCAGCAAAAAGCTTTTCCACCATATCTTGCAAGGAGAAACTCTGCCAGGAAAGAAAACATCCAAAAACTTGTTCTAAAGCTTGCACGGGGGTCTGCAAAGAGTTTGGCAAGAATGAAAGGTAGTTGTCCAAAACTCGTTCTTTTCCAATAGAATAACCATGGAAAAGGCAGGAGAGTGGTAAAGTACTGTTTTCTCTAAGTCTGAATGCTGCCCACACTGTGCCTGTGTGCTGCAGCTTGCATCTTCGCCTTTGGGAAGCTGCCGCTCGCCGATTCTCCCGCAGGCGAAGAAGCGGCTTCTTCACACACAGAGCATTGTGGCGAGCGCAGGGAGCTCCTGAGAGCGGTTTGTGCCGAAAGAAGCCCGGGACCGGCACTTAGCTTCGGAGAGCTGCGTATCTGTGTCTTCTGCGTGTCTTGCCGCTCAACACTCAGCAAAAAGCTTTTTCACCATATCTTGCAAGGAGAAACTCTGCCAGGAAAGAAAACATCCAAAATCTTGTTCTAAAGCTTGCACGCAGGTCTGCAAAGAGTTTGGCAAGAATGAAAGGTAGTTGTCCAAAACTCGTTCTTTTCCAATATAATAACCATGGATAAGGCAGGAGAGTGGTAAAGTACTGTTTTCTCTAAGTCTGAAGGCTTCCCACATTGTGCCTATGTGCTGCAGCTTGCATCTTCGCCTTTGGGAAGCTGCCGCTCGCCGATTCTCCCGGAGGCGAAGAAGCGGCTTCTTCGCACACAGAGCATTGTGGCGAGCGCAGGGAGCTCCTGAGAGCGGTTTGTGCCGAAAGAAGCCCGGGACCGGCACTTAGCTTCGGAGAGCTGCGTATCTGCGTCTTCTGTGTGTCTTGCCGCTCTACACTCAGCAAAAAGCTTTTCCACCATATCTTGCAAGGAGAAACTCTGCCAGGAAAGAAAACATCCAAAATCTTGTTCTAAAGCTTGCACGGGGGTCTGCAAAGAGTTTGGCAAGAATGAAAGGTAGTTGTCCAAAACTCGTTCTTTTCCAATAGAATAACCATGGAAAAGGCAGGAGAGTGGTAAAGTACTGTTTTCTCTAAGTCTGAATGCTGCCCACACTGTGCCTGTGTGCTGCAGCTTGCATCTTCGCCTTTGGGAAGCTGCCGCTCGCCGATTCTCCCGGAGGCGAAGAAGCGGCTTCTTCGCACACAGAGCATTGTGGCGAGCGCAGGGAGCTCCTGAGAGCGGTTTGTGCCGAAAGAAGCCCGGGACCGGCACTTAGCTTCGGAGAGCTGCGTATCTGCGTCTTCTGCGTGTCTTGCCGCTCTACACTCAGCAAAAAGCTTTTCCACCATATCTTGCAAGGAGAAACTCTGCCAGGAAAGAAAACATCCAAAATCTTGTTCTAAAGCTTGCACGGGGGTCTGCAAAGAGTTTGGCAAGAATGAAAGGTAGTTGTCCAAAACTCGTTCTTTTCCAATAGAATAACCATGGAAAAGGCAGGAGAGTGGTAAAGTACTGTTTTCTCGAAGTCTGAAGGCTGCCCACACTGTGCCTGTGTGCTGCAGCTTGCATCTTCGCCTTTGGGAAGCTGCCGCTCGCCGATTCTCCCGGAGGCGAAGAAGCGGCTTCTTCGCACACAGAGCATTGTGGCGAGCGCAGGGAGCTCCTGAGAGCGGTTTGTGCCGAAAGAAGCCCGGGACCGGCACTTAGCTTCGGAGAGCTGCGTATCTGCGTCTTCTGCGTGTCTTGCCGCTCTACACTCAGCCAAAAGCTTTTCCACCATATCTTGCAAGGAGAAACTCTGCCAGGAAAGAAAACATCCAAAATCTTGTTCTAAAGCTTGCACGGGGGTCTGCAAAGAGTTTGGCAAGAATGAAAGGTAGTTGTCCAAAACTCGTTCTTTTCCAATAGAATAACCATGGAAAAGGCAGGAGAGTGGTAAAGTACTGTTTTCTCTAAGTCTGAAGGCTGCCAACACTGTGCCTGTGTGCTGCAGCTTGCATCTTCGCCTTTGGGAAGCTGCCGCTCGCCGATTCTCCCGCAGGCGAAGAAGCGGCTTCTTCACACACAGAGCATTGTGGCGAGCGCAGGGAGCTCCTGAGAGCGGTTTGTGCCGAAAGAAGCCCAGGACCGGCACTTAGCTTCGGAGAGCTGCGTATCTGTGTCTTCTGCGTGTCTTGCCGCTCTACACTCAGCAAAAAGCTTTTTCACCATATCTTGCAAGGAGAAACTCTGCCAGGAAAGAAAACATCCAAAATCTTGTTCTAAAGCTTGCACGCAGGTCTGCAAAGAGTTTGGCAAGAATGAAAGGTAGTTGTCCAAAACTCGTTCTTTTCCAATATAATAACCATGGATAAGGCAGGAGAGTGGTAAAGTACTGTTTTCTCTAAGTCTGAAGGCTTCCCACATTGTGCCTGTGTGCTGCAGCTTGCATCTTCGCCTTTGGGAAGCTGCCGCTCGCCGATTCTCCCGCAGGCGAAGAAGCGGCTTCTTCGCACACAGAGCATTGTGGCGAGCGCAGGGAGCTCCTGAGAGCGGTTTGTGCCGAAAGAAGCCCGGGACCGGCACTTAGCTTCGGAGAGCTGCGTATCTGCGTCTTCTGCGTGTCTTGCCGCTCTACACTCAGCCAAAAGCTTTTCCACCATATCTTGCAAGGAGAAACTCTGCCAGGAAAGAAAACATCCAAAATCTTGTTCTAAAGCTTGCACGGGGGTCTGCAAAGAGTTTGGCAAGAATGAAAGGTAGTTGTCCAAAACTCGTTCTTTTCCAATAGAATAACCATGGAAAAGGCAGGAGAGTGGTAAAGTACTGTTTTCTCTAAGTCTGAAGGCTGCCCACACTGTGCCTGTGTGCTGCAGCTTGCATCTTCGCCTTTGGGAAGCTGCCGCTCGCCGATTCTCCCGCAGGCGAAGAAGCGGCTTCTTCGCACACAGAGCATTGTGGCGAGCGCAGGGAGCTCCTGAGAGCGGTTTGTGCCGAAAGAAGCCCGGGACCGGCACTTAGCTTCGGAGAGCTGCGTATCTGCGTCTTCTGCGTGTCTTGCCGCTCTACACTCAGCCAAAAGCTTTTCCACCATATCTTGCAAGGAGAAACTCTGCCAGGAAAGAAAACATCCAAAATCTTGTTCTAAAGCTTGCACGGGGGTCTGCAAAGAGTTTGGCAAGAATGAAAGGTAGTTGTCCAAAACTCGTTCTTTTCCAATAGAATAACCATGGAAAAGGCAGGAGAGTGGTAAAGTACTGTTTTCTCTAAGTCTGAATGCTGCCCACACTGTGCCTGTGTGCTGCAGCTTGCATCTTCGCCTTTTGGAAGCTGCCGCTCGCCGATTCTCCCGCAGGCGAAGAAGCGGCTTCTTCGCACACAGAGCATTGTGGCGAGCGCAGGGAGCTCCTGAGAGCGGTTTGTGCCGAAAGAAGCCCGGGACCGGCACTTAGCTTCGGAGAGCTGCGTATCTGCGTCTTCTGCGTGTCTTGCCGCTCTACACTCAGCAAAAAGCTTTTCCACCATATCTTGCAAGGAGAAACTCTGCCAGGAAAGAAAACATCCAAAATCTTGTTCTAAAGCTTGCACGGGGGTCTGCAAAGAGTTTGGCAAGAATGAAAGGTAGTTGTCCAAAACTCGTTCTTTTCCAATAGAATAACCATGGAAAAGGCAGGAGAGTGGTAAAGTACTGTTTTCTCTAAGTCTGAAGGCTGCCCACACTGTGCCTGTGTGCTGCAGCTTGCATCTTCGCCTTTGGGAAGCTGCCGCTCGCCGATTCTCCCGGAGGCGAAGAAGCGGCTTCTTCGCACACAGAGCATTGTGGCGAGCGCAGGGAGCTCCTGAGAGCGGTTTGTGCCGAAAGAAGCCCGGGACCGGCACTTAGCTTCGGAGAGCTGCGTATCTGCGTCTTCTGCGTGTCTTGCCGCTCTACACTCAGCAAAAAGCTTTTCCACCATATCTTGCAAGGAGAAACTCTGCCAGGAAAGAAAACATCCAAAATCTTGTTCTAAAGCTTGCACGGGGGTCTGCAAAGAGTTTGGCAAGAATGAAAGGTAGTTGTCCAAAACTCGTTCTTTTCCAATAGAATAACCATGGAAAAGGCAGGAGAGTGGTAAAGTACTGTTTTCTCGAAGTCTGAAGGCTGCCCACACTGTGCCTGTGTGCTGCAGCTTGCATCTTCGCCTTTGGGAAGCTGCCGCTCGCCGATTCTCCCGGAGGCGAAGAAGCGGCTTCTTCGCACACAGAGCATTGTGGCGAGCGCAGGGAGCTCCTGAGAGCGGTTTGTGCCGAAAGAAGCCCGGGACCGGCACTTAGCTTCGGAGAGCTGCGTATCTGCGTCTTCTGCGTGTCTTGCCGCTCTACACTCAGCCAAAAGCTTTTCCACCATATCTTGCAAGGAGAAACTCTGCCAGGAAAGAAAACATCCAAAATCTTGTTCTAAAGCTTGCACGGGGGTCTGCAAAGAGTTTGGCAAGAATGAAAGGTAGTTGTCCAAAACTCGTTCTTTTCCAATAGAATAACCATGGAAAAGGCAGGAGAGTGGTAAAGTACTGTTTTCTCTAAGTCTGAAGGCTGCCCACACTGTGCCTGTGTGCTGCAGCTTGCATCTTCGCCTTTGGGAAGCTGCCGCTCGCCGATTCTCCCGCAGGCGAAGAAGCGGCTTCTTCACACACAGAGCATTGTGGCGAGCGCAGGGAGCTCCTGAGAGCGGTTTGTGCCGAAAGAAGCCCAGGACCGGCACTTAGCTTCGGAGAGCTGCGTATCTGTGTCTTCTGCGTGTCTTGCCGCTCTACACTCAGCAAAAAGCTTTTTCACCATATCTTGCAAGGAGAAACTCTGCCAGGAAAGAAAACATCCAAAATCTTGTTCTAAAGCTTGCACGGGGGTCTGCAAAGAGTTTGGCAAGAATGAAAGGTAGTTGTCCAAAACTCGTTCTTTTCCAATATAATAACCATGGATAAGGCAGGAGAGTGGTAAAGTACTGTTTTCTCTAAGTCTGAAGGCTTCCCACATTGTGCCTGTGTGCTGCAGCTTGCATCTTCGCCTTTGGGAAGCTGCCGCTCGCCGATTCTCCCGCAGGCGAAGAAGCGGCTTCTTCGCACACAGAGCATTGTGGCGAGCGCAGGGAGCTCCTGAGAGCGGTTTGTGCCGAAAGAAGCCCGGGACCGGCACTTAGCTTCGGAGAGCTGCGTATCTGCGTCTTCTGCGTGTCTTGCCGCTCTACACTCAGCAAAAAGCTTTTCCACCATATCTTGCAAGGAGAAACTCTGCCAGGAAAGAAAACATCCAAAATCTTGTTCTAAAGCTTGCACGGGGGTCTGCAAAGAGTTTGGCAAGAATGAAAGGTAGTTGTCCAAAACTCGTTCTTTTCCAATAGAATAACCATGGAAAAGGCAGGAGAGTGGTAAAGTACTGTTTTCTCTAAGTCTGAAGGCTGCCCACACTGTGCCTGTGTGCTGCAGCTTGCATCTTCGCCTTTGGGAAGCTGCCGCTCGCCGATTCTCCCGCAGGCGAAGAAGCGGCTTCTTCGCACACAGAGCATTGTGGCGAGCGCAGGGAGCTCCTGAGAGCGGTTTGTGCCGAAAGAAGCCCGGGACCGGCACTTAGCTTCGGAGAGCTGCGTATCTGCGTCTTCTGCGTGTCTTGCCGCTCTACACTCAGCAAAAAGCTTTTCCACCATATCTTGCAAGGAGAAACTCTGCCAGGAAAGAAAACATCCAAAATCTTGTTCTAAAGCTTGCACGGGGGTCTGCAAAGAGTTTGGCAAGAATGAAAGGTAGTTGTCCAAAACTCGTTCTTTTCCAATAGAATAACCATGGAAAAGGCAGGAGAGTGGTAAAGTACTGTTTTCTCTAAGTCTGAAGGCTGCCCACACTGTGCCTGTGTGCTGCAGCTTGCATCTTCGCCTTTGGGAAGCTGCCGCTCGCCGATTCTCCCGGAGGCGAAGAAGCGGCTTCTTCGCACACAGAGCATTGTGGCGAGCGCAGGGAGCTCCTGAGAGCGGTTTGTGCCGAAAGAAGCCCGGGACCGGCACTTAGCTTCGGAGAGCTGCGTATCTGCGTCTTCTGCGTGTCTTGCCGCTCTACACTCAGCAAAAAGCTTTTCCACCATATCTTGCAAGGAGAAACTCTGCCAGGAAAGAAAACATCCAAAATCTTGTTCTAAAGCTTGCACGGGGGTCTGCAAAGAGTTTGGCAAGAATGAAAGGTAGTTGTCCAAAACTCGTTCTTTTCCAATAGAATAACCATGGAAAAGGCAGGAGAGTGGTAAAGTACTGTTTTCTCGAAGTCTGAATGCTGCCCACACTGTGCCTGTGTGCTGCAGCTTGCATCTTCGCCTTTGGGAAGCTGCCGCTCGCCGATTCTCCCGGAGGCGAAGAAGCGGCTTCTTCGCACACAGAGCATTGTGGCGAGCGCAGGGAGCTCCTGAGAGCGGTTTGTGCCGAAAGAAGCCCGGGACCGGCACTTAGCTTCGGAGAGCTGCGTATCTGCGTCTTCTGCGTGTCTTGCCGCTCTACACTCAGCAAAAAGCTTTTCCACCATATCTTGCAAGGAGAAACTCTGCCAGGAAAGAAAACATCCAAAATCTTGTTCTAAAGCTTGCACGGGGGTCTGCAAAGAGTTTGGCAAGAATGAAAGGTAGTTGTCCAAAACTCGTTCTTTTCCAATAGAATAACCATGGAAAAGGCAGGAGAGTGGTAAAGTACTGTTTTCTCTAAGTCTGAATGCTGCCCACACTGTGCCTGTGTGCTGCAGCTTGCATCTTCGCCTTTGGGAAGCTGCCGCTCGCCGATTCTCCCGCAGGCGAAGAAGCAGCTTCTTCGCACACAGAGCATTGTGGCGAGCGCAGGGAGCTCCTGAGAGCGGTTTGTGCCGAAAGAAGCCCGGGACCGGCACTTAGCTTCGGAGAGCTGCGTATCTGCGTCTTCTGCGTGTCTTGCCGCTCTACACTCAGCAAAAAGCTTTTCCACCATATCTTGCAAGGAGAAACTCTGCCAGGAAAGAAAACATCCAAAATCTTGTTCTAAAGCTTGCACGGGGGTCTGCAAAGAGTTTGGCAAGAATGAAAGGTAGTTGTCCAAACCTCGTTCTTTTCCAATAGAATAACCATGGAAAAGGCAGGAGAGTGGTAAAGTACTGTTTTCTCTAAGTCTGAAGGCTGCCCACACTGTGCCTGTGTGCTGCAGCTTGCATCTTCGCCTTTGGGAAGCTGCCGCTCGCCGATTCTCCCGCAGGCGAAGAAGCGGCTTCTTCGCACACAGAGCATTGTGGCGAGCGCAGGGAGCTCCTGAGAGCGGTTTGTGCCGAAAGAAGCCCGGGACCGGCACTTAGCTTCGGAGAGCTGCGTATCTGCGTCTTCTGCGTGTCTTGCCGCTCTACACTCAGCAAAAAGCTTTTCCACCATATCTTGCAAGGAGAAACTCTGCCAGGAAAGAAAACATCCAAAATCTTGTTCTAAAGCTTGCACGGGGGTCTGCAAAGAGTTTGGCAAGAATGAAAGGTAGTTGTCCAAAACTCGTTCTTTTCCAATAGAATAACCATGGATAAGGCAGGAGAGTGGTAAAGTACTGTTTTCTCTAAGTCTGAAGGCTGCCCACACTGTGCCTGCGTGCTGCAGCTTGCATCTTCGCCTTTGGGAAGCTGCCGCTCGCCGATTCTCCCGGAGGCGAAGAAGCGGCTTCTTCGCACACAGAGCATTGTGGCGAGCGCAGGGAGCTCCTGAGAGCGGTTTGTGCCGAAAGAAGCCCGGGACCGGCACTTAGCTTCGGAGAGCTGCGTATCTGCGTCTTCTGCGTGTCTTGCCGCTCTACACTCAGCAAAAAGCTTTTCCACCATATCTTGCAAGGAGAAACTCTGCCAGGAAAGAAAACATCCAAAATCTTGTTCTAAAGCTTGCACGGGGGTCTGCAAAGAGTTTGGCAAGAATGAAAGGTAGTTGTCCAAAACTCGTTCTTTTCCAATAGAATAACCATGGAAAAGGCAGGAGAGTGGTAAAGTACTGTTTTCTCTAAGTCTGAAGGCTGCCCACACTGTGCCTGTGTGCTGCAGCTTGCATCTTCGCCTTTGGGAAGCTGCCGCTCGCCGATTCTCCCGGAGGCGAAGAAGCGGCTTCTTCGCACACAGAGCATTGTGGCGAGCGCAGGGAGCTCCTGAGAGCGGTTTGTGCCGAAAGAAGCCCGGGACCGGCACTTAGCTTCGGAGAGCTGCGTATCTGCGTCTTCTGCGTGTCTTGCCGCTCTACACTCAGCAAAAAGCTTTTTCACCATATCTTGCAAGGAGAAACTCTGCCAGGAAAGAAAACATCCAAAATCTTGTTCTAAAGCTTGCACGGGGGTCTGCAAAGAGTTTGGCAAGAATGAAAGGTAGTTGTCCAAAACTCGTTCTTTTCCAATAGAATAACCATGGAAAAGGCAGGAGAGTGGTAAAGTACTGTTTTCTCTAAGTCTGAATGCTGCCCACACTGTGCCTGTGTGCTGCAGCTTGCATCTTCGCCTTTGGGAAGCTGCCGCTCACCGATTCTCCCGGAGGCGAAGAAGCGGCTTCTTCGCACACAGAGCATTGTGGCGAGCGCAGGGAGCTCCTGAGAGCGGTTTGTGCCGAAAGAAGCCCGGGACCGGCACTTAGCTTCGGAGAGCTGCGTATCCGCGTCTTCTGCGTGTCTTGCCGCTCTACACTCAGCAAAAAGCTTTTCCACCATATCTTGCAAGGAGAAACTCTGCCAGGAAAGAAAACATCCAAAATCTTGTTCTAAAGCTTGCACGGGGGTCTGCAAAGAGTTTGGCAAGAATGAAAGGTAGTTGTCCAAAACTCGTTCTTTTCCAATAGAATAACCATGGAAAAGGCAGGAGAGTGGTAAAGTACTGTTTTCTCTAAGTCTGAAGGCTGCCCACACTGTGCCTGTGTGCTGCAGCTTGCATCTTCGCCTTTGGGAAGCTGCCGCTCGCCGATTCTCCCGCAGGCGAAGAAGCGGCTTCTTCGCACACAGAGCATTGTGGCGAGCGCAGGGAGCTCCTGAGAGCGGTTTGTGCCGAAAGAAGCCCGGGACCGGCACTTAGCTTCGGAGAGCTGCGTATCTGCGTCTTCTGCGTGTCTTGCCGCTCTACACTCAGCCAAAAGCTTTTCCACCATATCTTGCAAGGAGAAACTCTGCCAGGAAAGAAAACATCCAAAATCTTGTTCTAAAGCTTGCACGGGGGTCTGCAAAGAGTTTGGCAAGAATGAAAGGTAGTTGTCCAAAACTCGTTCTTTTCCAATAGAATAACCATGGATAAGGCAGGAGAGTGGTAAAGTACTGTTTTCTCTAAGTCTGAAGGCTGCCCACACTGTGCCTGCGTGCTGCAGCTTGCATCTTCGCCTTTGGGAAGCTGCCGCTCGCCGATTCTCCCGGAGGCGAAGAAGCGGCTTCTTCGCACACAGAGCATTGTGGCGAGCGCAGGGAGCTCCTGAGAGCGGTTTGTGCCGAAAGAAGCCCGGGACCGGCACTTAGCTTCGGAGAGCTGCGTATCTGCGTCTTCTGCGTGTCTTGCCGCTCTACACTCAGCCAAAAGCTTTTCCACCATATCTTGCAAGGAGAAACTCTGCCAGGAAAGAAAACATCCAAAATCTTGTTCTAAAGCTTGCACGGGGGTCTGCAAAGAGTTTGGCAAGAATGAAAGGTAGTTGTCCAAAACTCGTTCTTTTCCAATAGAATAACCATGGAAAAGGCAGGAGAGTGGTAAAGTACTGTTTTCTCTAAGTCTGAAGGCTGCCCACACTGTGCCTGCGTGCTGCAGCTTGCATCTTCGCCTTTGGGAAGCTGCCGCTCGCCGATTCTCCCGCAGGCGAAGAAGCGGCTTCTTCGCACACAGAGCATTGTGGCGAGCGCAGGGAGCTCCTGAGAGCGGTTTGTGCCGAAAGAAGCCCGGGACCGGCACTTAGCTTCGGAGAGCTGCGTATCTGCGTCTTCTGCGTGTCTTGCCGCTCTACACTCAGCAAAAAGCTTTTCCACCATATCTTGCAAGGAGAAACTCTGCCAGGAAAGAAAACATCCAAAATCTTGTTCTAAAGCTTGCACGGGGGTCTGCAAAGAGTTTGGCAAGAATGAAAGGTAGTTGTCCAAAACTCGTTCTTTTCCAATAGAATAACCATGGAAAAGGCAGGAGAGTGGTAAAGTACTGTTTTCTCTAAGTCTGAATGCTGCCCACACTGTGCCTGTGTGCTGCAGCTTGCATCTTCGCCTTTGGGAAGCTGCCGCTCGCCGATTCTCCCGCAGGCGAAGAAGCGGCTTCTTCGCACACAGAGCATTGTGGCGAGCGCAGGGAGCTCCTGAGAGCGGTTTGTGCCGAAAGAAGCCCGGGACCGGCACTTAGCTTCGGAGAGCTGCGTATCCGCGTCTTCTGCGTGTCTTGCCACTCTACACTCAGCAAAAAGCTTTTCCACCATATCTTGCAAGGAGAAACTCTGCCAGGAAAGAAAACATCCAAAATCTTGTTCTAAAGCTTGCACGGGGGTCTGCAAAGAGTTTGGCAAGAATGAAAGGTAGTTGTCCAAACCTCGTTCTTTTCCAATAGAATAACCATGGAAAAGGCAGGAGAGTGGTAAAGTACTGTTTTCTCTAAGTCTGAAGGCTGCCCACACTGTGCCTGTGTGCTGCAGCTTGCATCTTCGCCTTTGGGAAGCTGCCGCTCGCCGATTCTCCCGCAGGCGAAGAAGCGGCTTCTTCGCACACAGAGCATTGTGGCGAGCGCAGGGAGCTCCTGAGAGCGGTTTGTGCCGAAAGAAGCCCGGGACCGGCACTTAGCTTCGGAGAGCTGCGTATCTGCGTCTTCTGCGTGTCTTGCCGCTCTACACTCAGCAAAAAGCTTTTCCACCATATCTTGCAAGGAGAAACTCTGCCAGGAAAGAAAACATCCAAAATCTTGTTCTAAAGCTTGCACGGGGGTCTGCAAAGAGTTTGGCAAGAATGAAAGGTAGTTGTCCAAAACTCGTTCTTTTCCAATAGAATAACCATGGATAAGGCAGGAGAGTGGTAAAGTACTGTTTTCTCTAAGTCTGAAGGCTGCCCACACTGTGCCTGCGTGCTGCAGCTTGCATCTTCGCCTTTGGGAAGCTGCCGCTCGCCGATTCTCCCGGAGGCGAAGAAGCGGCTTCTTCGCACACAGAGCATTGTGGCGAGCGCAGGGAGCTCCTGAGAGCGGTTTGTGCCGAAAGAAGCCCGGGACCGGCACTTAGCTTCGGAGAGCTGCGTATCTGCGTCTTCTGCGTGTCTTGCCGCTCTACACTCAGCAAAAAGCTTTTCCACCATATCTTGCAAGGAGAAACTCTGCCAGGAAAGAAAACATCCAAAATCTTGTTCTAAAGCTTGCACGGGGGTCTGCAAAGAGTTTGGCAAGAATGAAAGGTAGTTGTCCAAAACTCGTTCTTTTCCAATAGAATAACCATGGAAAAGGCAGGAGAGTGGTAAAGTACTGTTTTCTCTAAGTCTGAAGGCTGCCCACACTGTGCCTGTGTGCTGCAGCTTGCATCTTCGCCTTTGGGAAGCTGCCGCTCGCCGATTCTCCCGGAGGCGAAGAAGCGGCTTCTTCGCACACAGAGCATTGTGGCGAGCGCAGGGAGCTCCTGAGAGCGGTTTGTGCCGAAAGAAGCCCGGGACCGGCACTTAGCTTCGGAGAGCTGCGTATCTGCGTCTTCTGCGTGTCTTGCCGCTCTACACTCAGCAAAAAGCTTTTCCACCATATCTTGCAAGGAGAAACTCTGCCAGGAAAGAAAACATCCAAAATCTTGTTCTAAAGCTTGCACGGGGGTCTGCAAAGAGTTTGGCAAGAATGAAAGGTAGTTGTCCAAAACTCGTTCTTTTCCAATAGAATAACCATGGAAAAGGCAGGAGAGTGGTAAAGTACTGTTTTCTCTAAGTCTGAATGCTGCCCACACTGTGCCTGTGTGCTGCAGCTTGCATCTTCGCCTTTGGGAAGCTGCCGCTCACCGATTCTCCCGGAGGCGAAGAAGCGGCTTCTTCGCACACAGAGCATTGTGGCGAGCGCAGGGAGCTCCTGAGAGCGGTTTGTGCCGAAAGAAGCCCGGGACCGGCACTTAGCTTCGGAGAGCTGCGTATCCGCGTCTTCTGCGTGTCTTGCCGCTCTACACTCAGCAAAAAGCTTTTCCACCATATCTTGCAAGGAGAAACTCTGCCAGGAAAGAAAACATCCAAAATCTTGTTCTAAAGCTTGCACGGGGGTCTGCAAAGAGTTTGGCAAGAATGAAAGGTAGTTGTCCAAAACTCGTTCTTTTCCAATAGAATAACCATGGAAAAGGCAGGAGAGTGGTAAAGTACTGTTTTCTCTAAGTCTGAAGGCTGCCCACACTGTGCCTGTGTGCTGCAGCTTGCATCTTCGCCTTTGGGAAGCTGCCGCTCGCCGATTCTCCCGCAGGCGAAGAAGCGGCTTCTTCGCACACAGAGCATTGTGGCGAGCGCAGGGAGCTCCTGAGAGCGGTTTGTGCCGAAAGAAGCCCGGGACCGGCACTTAGCTTCGGAGAGCTGCGTATCTGCGTCTTCTGCGTGTCTTGCCGCTCTACACTCAGCCAAAAGCTTTTCCACCATATCTTGCAAGGAGAAACTCTGCCAGGAAAGAAAACATCCAAAATCTTGTTCTAAAGCTTGCACGGGGGTCTGCAAAGAGTTTGGCAAGAATGAAAGGTAGTTGTCCAAAACTCGTTCTTTTCCAATAGAATAACCATGGAAAAGGCAGGAGAGTGGTAAAGTACTGTTTTCTCTAAGTCTGAATGCTGCCCACACTGTGCCTGTGTGCTGCAGCTTGCATCTTCGCCTTTGGGAAGCTGCCGCTCGCCGATTCTCCCGCAGGCGAAGAAGCGGCTTCTTCGCACACAGAGCATTGTGGCGAGCGCAGGGAGCTCCTGAGAGCGGTTTGTGCCGAAAGAAGCCCGGGACCGGCACTTAGCTTCGGAGAGCTGCGTATCTGCGTCTTCTGCGTGTCTTGCCGCTCTACACTCAGCAAAAAGCTTTTCCACCATATCTTGCAAGGAGAAACTCTGCCAGGAAAGAAAACATCCAAAATCTTGTTCTAAAGCTTGCACGGGGGTCTGCAAAGAGTTTGGCAAGAATGAAAGGTAGTTGTCCAAAACTCGTTCTTTTCCAATAGAATAACCATGGAAAAGGCAGGAGAGTGGTAAAGTACTGTTTTCTCTAAGTCTGAAGGCTGCCCACACTTGCCTGTGTGCTGCAGCTTGCATCTTCGCCTTTGGGAAGCTGCCGCTCGCCGACTCTCCCGCAGGCGAAGAAGCGGCTTCTTCGCACACAGAGCATTGTGGCGAGCGCAGGGAGCTCCTGAGAGCGGTTTGTGCCGAAAGAAGCCCGGGACCGGCACTTAGCTTCGGAGAGCTGCGTATCTGCGTCTTCTGCGTGTCTTGCCGCTCTACACTCAGCCAAAAGCTTTTCCACCATATCTTGCAAGGAGAAACTCTGCCAGGAAAGAAAACATCCAAAATCTTGTTCTAAAGCTTGCACGGGGGTCTGCAAAGAGTTTGGCAAGAATGAAAGGTAGTTGTCCAAAACTCGTTCTTTTCCAATAGAATAACCATGGAAAAGGCAGGAGAGTGGTAAAGTACTGTTTTCTCTAAGTCTGAAGGCTGCCCACACTGTGCCTGTGTGCTGCAGCTTGCATCTTCGCCTTTGCGAAGCTGCCGCTCGCCGATTCTCCCGCAGGCGAAGAAGCGGCTTCTTCGCACACAGAGCATTGTGGCGAGCGCCGGGAGCTCCTGAGAGCGGTTTGTGCCGAAAGAAGCCCGGGACCGGCACTTAGCTTCGGAGAGCTGCGTATCTGCGTCTTCTGCGTGTCTTGCCGCTCTACACTCAGCCAAAAGCTTTTCCACCATATCTTGCAAGGAGAAACTCTGCCAGGAAAGAAAACATCCAAAATCTTGTTCTAAAGCTTGCACGGGGGTCTGCAAAGAGTTTGGCAAGAATGAAAGGTAGTTGTCCAAAACTCGTTCTTTTCCAATAGAATAACCATGGAAAAGGCAGGAGAGTGGTAAAGTACTGTTTTCTCTAAGTCTGAAGGCTGCCCACACTGTGCCTGTGTGCTGCAGCTTGCATCTTCGCCTTTGGGAAGCTGCCGCTCGCCGATTCTTCCGCAGGCGAAGAAGCGGCTTCTTCGCACACAGAGCATTGTGGCGAGCGCAGGGAGCTCCTGAGAGCGGTTTGTGCCGAAAGAAGCCCGGGACCGGCACTTAGCTTCGGAGAGCTGCGTATCTGCGTCTTCTGCGTGTCTTGCCGCTCTACACTCAGCCAAAAGCTTTTCCACCATATCTTGCAAGGAGAAACTCTGCCAGGAAAGAAAACATCCAAAATCTTGTTCTAAAGCTTGCACGGGGGTCTGCAAAGAGTTTGGCAAGAATGAAAGGTAGTTGTCCAAAACTCGTTCTTTTCCAATAGAATAACCATGGAAAAGGCAGGAGAGTGGTAAAGTACTGTTTTCTCTAAGTCTGAATGCTGCCCACACTGTGCCTGTGTGCTGCAGCTTGCATCTTCGCCTTTGGGAAGCTGCCGCTCGCCGATTCTCCCGGAGGCGAAGAAGCGGCTTCTTCGCACACAGAGCATTGTGGCGAGCGCAGGGAGCTCCTGAGAGCGGTTTGTGCCGAAAGAAGCCCGGGACCGGCACTTAGCTTCGGAGAGCTGCGTATCTGCGTCTTCTGCGTGTCTTGCCGCTCTACACTCAGCCAAAAGCTTTTCCACCATATCTTGCAAGGAGAAACTCTGCCAGGAAAGAAAACATCGAAAATCTTGTTCTAAAGCTTGCACGGGGGTCTGCAAAGAGTTTGGCAAGAATGAAAGGTAGTTGTCCAAAACTCGTTCTTTTCCAATAGAATAACCATGGAAAAGGCAGGAGAGTGGTAAAGTACTGTTTTCTCTAAGTCTGAAGGCTGCCCACACTGTGCCTGTGTGCTGCAGCTTGCATCTTCGCCTTTGGGAAGCTGCCGCTCGCCGATTCTCCCGGAGGCGAAGAAGCGGCTTCTTCGCACACAGAGCATTGTGGCGAGCGCAGGGAGCTCCTGAGAGCGGTTTGTGCCGAAAGAAGCCCGGGACCGGCACTTAGCTTCGGAGAGCTGCGTATCTGCGTCTTCTGCGTGTCTTGCCGCTCTACACTCAGCCAAAAGCTTTTCCACCATATCTTGCAAGGAGAAACTCTGCCAGGAAAGAAAACATCCAAAATCTTGTTCTAAAGCTTGCACGGGGGTCTGCAAAGAGTTTGGCAAGAATGAAAGGTAGTTGTCCAAAACTCGTTCTTTTCCAATAGAATAACCATGGAAAAGGCAGGAGAGTGGTAAAGTACTGTTTTCTCTAAGTCTGAAGGCTGCCCACACTGTGCCTGTGTGCTGCAGCTTGCATCTTCGCCTTTGCGAAGCTGCCGCTCGCCGATTCTCCCGCAGGCGAAGAAGCGGCTTCTTCGCACACAGAGCATTGTGGCGAGCGCCGGGAGCTCCTGAGAGCGGTTTGTGCCGAAAGAAGCCCGGGACCGGCACTTAGCTTCGGAGAGCTGCGTATCTGCGTCTTCTGCGTGTCTTGCCGCTCTACACTCAGCCAAAAGCTTTTCCACCATATCTTGCAAGGAGAAACTCTGCCAGGAAAGAAAACATCCAAAATCTTGTTCTAAAGCTTGCACGGGGGTCTGCAAAGAGTTTGGCAAGAATGAAAGGTAGTTGTCCAAAACTCGTTCTTTTCCAATAGAATAACCATGGAAAAGGCAGGAGAGTGGTAAAGTACTGTTTTCTCTAAGTCTGAAGGCTGCCCACACTGTGCCTGTGTGCTGCAGCTTGCATCTTCGCCTTTGGGAAGCTGCCGCTCGCCGATTCTTCCGCAGGCGAAGAAGCGGCTTCTTCGCACACAGAGCATTGTGGCGAGCGCAGGGAGCTCCTGAGAGCGGTTTGTGCCGAAAGAAGCCCGGGACCGGCACTTAGCTTCGGAGAGCTGCGTATCTGCGTCTTCTGCGTGTCTTGCCGCTCTACACTCAGCCAAAAGCTTTTCCACCATATCTTGCAAGGAGAAACTCTGCCAGGAAAGAAAACATCCAAAATCTTGTTCTAAAGCTTGCACGGGGGTCTGCAAAGAGTTTGGCAAGAATGAAAGGTAGTTGTCCAAAACTCGTTCTTTTCCAATAGAATAACCATGGAAAAGGCAGGAGAGTGGTAAAGTACTGTTTTCTCTAAGTCTGAATGCTGCCCACACTGTGCCTGTGTGCTGCAGCTTGCATCTTCGCCTTTGGGAAGCTGCCGCTCGCCGATTCTCCCGGAGGCGAAGAAGCGGCTTCTTCGCACACAGAGCATTGTGGCGAGCGCAGGGAGCTCCTGAGAGCGGTTTGTGCCGAAAGAAGCCCGGGACCGGCACTTAGCTTCGGAGAGCTGCGTATCTGCGTCTTCTGCGTGTCTTGCCGCTCTACACTCAGCCAAAAGCTTTTCCACCATATCTTGCAAGGAGAAACTCTGCCAGGAAAGAAAACATCGAAAATCTTGTTCTAAAGCTTGCACGGGGGTCTGCAAAGAGTTTGGCAAGAATGAAAGGTAGTTGTCCAAAACTCGTTCTTTTCCAATAGAATAACCATGGAAAAGGCAGGAGAGTGGTAAAGTACTGTTTTCTCTAAGTCTGAAGGCTGCCCACACTGTGCCTGTGTGCTGCAGCTTGCATCTTCGCCTTTGGGAAGCTGCCGCTCGCCGATTCTCCCGGAGGCAAAGAAGCGGCTTCTTCGCACACAGAGCATTGTGGCGAGCGCAGGGAGCTCCTGAGAGCGGTTTGTGCCGAAAGAAGCCCGGGACCGGCACTTAGCTTCGGAGAGCTGCGTATCTGCGTCTTCTGCGTGTCTTGCCGCTCTACACTCAGCAAAAAGCTTTTCCACCATATCTTGCAAGGAGAAACTCTGCCAGGAAAGAAAACATCCAAAATCTTGTTCTAAAGCTTGCACGGGGGTCTGCAAAGAGTTTGGCAAGAATGAAAGGTAGTTGTCCAAAACTCGTTCTTTTCCAATAGAATAACCATGGATAAGGCAGGAGAGTGGTAAAGTACTGTTTTCTCTAAGTCTGAAGGCTGCCCACACTGTGCCTGCGTGCTGCAGCTTGCATCTTCGCCTTTGGGAAGCTGCCGCTCGCCGATTCTCCCGGAGGCGAAGAAGCGGCTTCTTCGCACACAGAGCATTGTGGCGAGCGCAGGGAGCTGCTGAGAGCGGTTTGTGCCGAAAGAAGCCCGGGACCGGCACTTAGCTTCGGAGAGCTGCGTATCTGCGTCTTCTGCGTGTCTTGCCGCTCTACACTCAGCAAAAAGCTTTTCCACCATATCTTGCAAGGAGAAACTCTGCCAGGAAAGAAAACATCCAAAATCTTGTTCTAAAGCTTGCACGCGGGTCTGCAAAGAGTTTGGCAAGAATGAAAGGTAGTTGTCCAAAACTCGTTCTTTTCCAATAGAATAACCATGGAAAAGGCAGGAGAGTGGTAAAGTACTGTTTTCTCTAAGTCTGAAGGCTGCCCACACTGTGCCTGCGTGCTGCAGCTTGCATCTTCGCCTTTGGGAAGCTGCCGCTCGCCGATTCTCCCGCAGGCGAAGAAGCGGCTTCTTCGCACACAGAGCATTGTGGCGAGCGCAGGGAGCTCCTGAGAGCGGTTTGTGCCGAAAGAAGCCCGGGACCGGCACTTAGCTTCGGAGAGCTGCGTATCTGCGTCTTCTGCGTGTCTTGCCGCTCTACACTCAGCCAAAAGCTTTTCCACCATATCTTGCAAGGAGAAACTCTGCCAGGAAAGAAAACATCCAAAATCTTGTTCTAAAGCTTGCACGGGGGTCTGCAAAGAGTTTGGCAAGAATGAAAGGTAGTTGTCCAAAACTCGTTCTTTTCCAATAGAATAACCATGGAAAAGGCAGGAGAGTGGTAAAGTACTGTTTTCTCTAAGTCTGAAGGCTGCCCACACTGTGCCTGTGTGCTGCAGCTTGCATCTTCGCCTTTGGGAAGCTGCCGCTCGCCGATTCTCCCGGAGGCGAAGAAGCGGCTTCTTCGCACACAGAGCATTGTGGCGAGCGCAGGGAGCTCCTGAGAGCGGTTTGTGCCGAAAGAAGCCCGGGACCGGCACTTAGCTTCGGAGAGCTGCGTATCTGCGTCTTCTGTGTGTCTTGCCGCTCTACACTCAGCCAAAAGCTTTTCCACCATATCTTGCAAGGAGAAACTCTGCCAGGAAAGAAAACATCCAAAATCTTGTTCTAAAGCTTGCACGGGGGTCTGCAAAGAGTTTGGCAAGAATGAAAGGTAGTTGTCCAAAACTCGTTCTTTTCCAATAGAATAACCATGGAAAAGGCAGGAGAGTGGTAAAGTACTGTTTTCTCTAAGTCTGAATGCTGCCCACACTGTGCCTGTGTGCTGCAGCTTGCATCTTCGCCTTTGGGAAGCTGCCGCTCGCCGATTCTCCCGGAGGCGAAGAAGCGGCTTCTTCGCACACAGAGCATTGTGGCGAGCGCAGGGAGCTCCTGAGAGCGGTTTGTGCCGAAAGAAGCCCGGGACCGGCACTTAGCTTCGGAGAGCTGCGTATCTGCGTCTTCTGCGTGTCTTGCCGCTCTACACTCAGCCAAAAGCTTTTCCACCATATCTTGCAAGGAGAAACTCTGCCAGGAAAGAAAACATCCAAAATCTTGTTCTAAAGCTTGCACGGGGGTCTGCAAAGAGTTTGGCAAGAATGAAAGGTAGTTGTCCAAAACTCGTTCTTTTCCAATAGAATAACCATGGAAAAGGCAGGAGAGTGGTAAAGTACTGTTTTCTCTAAGTCTGAAGGCTGCCCACACTGTGCCTGTGTGCTGCAGCTTGCATCTTCGCCTTTGGGAAGCTGCCGCTCGCCGATTCTCCCGGAGGCAAAGAAGCGGCTTCTTCGCACACAGAGCATTGTGGCGAGCGCAGGGATCTCCTGAGAGCGGTTTGTGCCGAAAGAAGCCCGGGACCGGCACTTAGCTTCGGAGAGCTGCGTATCTGCGTCTTCTGCGTGTCTTGCCGCTCTACACTCAGCCAAAAGCTTTTCCACCATATCTTGCAAGGAGAAACTCTGCCAGGAAAGAAAACATCCAAAATCTTGTTCTAAAGCTTGCACGGGGGTCTGCAAAGAGTTTGGCAAGAATGAAAGGTAGTTGTCCAAAACTCGTTCTTTTCCAATAGAATAACCATGGATAAGGCAGGAGAGTGGTAAAGTACTGTTTTCTCTAAGTCTGAAGGCTGCCCACACTGTGCCTGCGTGCTGCAGCTTGCATCTTCGCCTTTGGGAAGCTGCCGCTCGCCGATTCTCCCGGAGGCGAAGAAGCGGCTTCTTCGCACACAGAGCATTGTGGCGAGCGCAGGGAGCTCCTGAGAGCGGTTTGTGCCGAAAGAAGCCCGGGACCGGCACTTAGCTTCGGAGAGCTGCGTATCTGCGTCTTCTGCGTGTCTTGCCGCTCTACACTCAGCCAAAAGCTTTTCCACCATATCTTGCAAGGAGAAACTCTGCCAGGAAAGAAAACATCCAAAATCTTGTTCTAAAGCTTGCACGGGGGTCTGCAAAGAGTTTGGCAAGAATGAAAGGTAGTTGTCCAAAACTCGTTCTTTTCCAATAGAATAACCATGGAAAAGGCAGGAGAGTGGTAAAGTACTGTTTTCTCTAAGTCTGAAGGCTGCCCACACTGTGCCTGTGTGCTGCAGCTTGCATCTTCGCCTTTGGGAAGCTGCCGCTCGCCGATTCTCCCGCAGGCGAAGAAGCGGCTTCTTCGCACACAGAGCATTGTGGCGAGCGCAGGGAGCTGCTGAGAGCGGTTTGTGCCGAAAGAAGCCCGGGACCGGCACTTAGCTTCGGAGAGCTGCGTATCTGCGTCTTCTGCGTGTCTTGCCGCTCTACACTCAGCAAAAAGCTTTTCCACCATATCTTGCAAGGAGAAACTCTGCCAGGAAAGAAAACATCCAAAATCTTGTTCTAAAGCTTGCACGGGGGTCTGCAAAGAGTTTGGCAAGAATGAAAGGTAGTTGTCCAAAACTCGTTCTTTTCCAATAGAATAACCATGGAAAAGGCAGGAGAGTGGTAAAGTACTGTTTTCTCTAAGTCTGAATGCTGCCCACACTGTGCCTGTGTGCTGCAGCTTGCATCTTCGCCTTTGGGAAGCTGCCGCTCGCCGATTCTCCCGCAGGCGAAGAAGCGGCTTCTTTGCACACAGAGCATTGTGGCGAGCGCAGGGAGCTCCTGAGAGCGGTTTGTGCCGAAAGAAGCCCGGGACCGGCACTTAGCTTCGGAGAGCTGCGTATCTGCGTCTTCTGCGTGTCTTGCCGCTCTACACTCAGCAAAAAGCTTTTCCACCATATCTTGCAAGGAGAAACTCTGCCAGGAAAGAAAACATCCAAAATCTTGTTCTAAAGCTTGCACGGGGGTCTGCAAAGAGTTTGGCAAGAATGAAAGGTAGTTGTCCAAAACTCGTTCTTTTCCAATAGAATAACCATGGAAAAGGCAGGAGAGTGGTAAAGTACTGTTTTCTCTAAGTCTGAAGGCTGCCCACACTGTGCCTGTGTGCTGCAGCTTGCATCTTCGCCTTTGGGAAGCTGCCGCTCGCCGATTCTCCCGCAGGCGAAGAAGCGGCTTCTTCGCACACAGAGCATTGTGGCGAGCGCAGGGAGCTCCTGAGAGCGGTTTGTGCCGAAAGAAGCCCGGGACCGGCACTTAGCTTCGGAGAGCTGCGTATCTGCGTCTTCTGCGTGTCTTGCCGCTCTACACTCAGCCAAAAGCTTTTCCACCATATCTTGCAAGGAGAAACTCTGCCAGGAAAGAAAACATCCAAAATCTTGTTCTAAAGCTTGCACGGGGGTCTGCAAAGAGTTTGGCAAGAATGAAAGGTAGTTGTCCAAAACTCGTTCTTTTCCAATAGAATAACCATGGAAAAGGCAGGAGAGTGGTAAAGTACTGTTTTCTCTAAGTCTGAAGGCTGCCCACACTGTGCCTGTGTGCTGCAGCTTGCATCTTCGCCTTTGGGAAGCTGCCGCTCGCCGATTCTCCCGCAGGCGAAGAAGCGGCTTCTTCGCACACAGAGCATTGTGGCGAGCGCGGGGAGCTCCTGAGAGCGGTTTGTGCCGAAAGAAGCCCGGGACCGGCACTTAGCTTCGGAGAGCTGCGTATCTGCGTCTTCTGCGTGTCTTGCCGCTCTACACTCAGCAAAAAGGTTTTCCACCATATCTTGCAAGAAGAAACTCTGCCAGGAAAGAAAACATCCAAAATCTTGTTCTAAAGCTTGCACGGGGGTCTGCAAAGAGTTTGGCAAGAATGAAAGGTAGTTGTCCAAAACTCGTTCTTTTCCAATAGAATAACCATGGAAAAGGCAGGAGAGTGGTAAAGTACTGTTTTCTCTAAGTCTGAAGGCTGCCCACACTGTGCCTGTGTGCTGCAGCTTGCATCTTCGCCTTTGGGAAGCTGCCGCTCGCCGATTCTCCCGCAGGCGAAGAAGCGGCTTCTTCACACACAGAGCATTGTGGCGAGCGCAGGGAGCTCCTGAGAGCGGTTTGTGCCGAAAGAAGCCCGGGACCGGCACTTAGCTTCGGAGAGCTGCGTATCTGCGTCTTCTGCGTGTCTTGCCGCTCTACACTCAGCCAAAAGCTTTTCCACCATATCTTGCAAGGAGAAACTCTGCCAGGAAAGAAAACATCCAAAATCTTGTTCTAAAGCTTGCACGGGGGTCTGCAAAGAGTTTGGCAAGAATGAAAGGTAGTTGTCCAAAACTCGTTCTTTTCCAATAGAATAACCATGGAAAAGGCAGGAGAGTGGTAAAGTACTGTTTTCTCTAAGTCTGAAGGCTGCCCACACTGTGCCTGTGTGCTGCAGCTTGCATCTTCGCCTTTGGGAAGCTGCCGCTCGCCGATTCTCCCGCAGGCGAAGAAGCGGCTTCTTCACACACAGAGCATTGTGGCGAGCGCAGGGAGCTCCTGAGAGCGGTTTGTGCCGAAAGAAGCCCGGGACCGGCACATAGCTTCGGAGAGCTGCGTATCTGCGTCTTCTGCGTGTCTTGCCGCTCTACACTCAGCCAAAAGCTTTTCCACCATATCTTGCAAGGAGAAACTCTGCCAGGAAAGAAAACATCCAAAATCTTGTTCTAAAGCTTGCACGGGGGTCTGCAAAGAGTTTGGCAAGAATGAAAGGTAGTTGTCCAAAACTCGTTCTTTTCCAATAGAATAACCATGGAAAAGGCAGGAGAGTGGTAAAGTACTGTTTTCTCTAAGTCTGAATGCTGCCCACACTGTGCCTGTGTGCTGCAGCTTGCATCTTCGCCTTTGGGAAGCTGCCGCTCGCCGATTCTCCCGCAGGCGAAGAAGCGGCTTCTTCGCACACAGAGCATTGTGGCGAGCGCAGGGAGCTCCTGAGAGCGGTTTGTGCCGAAAGAAGCCCGGGACCGGCACTTAGCTTCGGAGAGCTGCGTATCTGCGTCTTCTGCGTGTCTTGCCGCTCTACACTCAGCCAAAAGCTTTTCCACCATATCTTGCAAGGAGAAACTCTGCCAGGAAAGAAAACATCCAAAATCTTGTTCTAAAGCTTGCACGGGGGTCTGCAAAGAGTTTGGCAAGAATGAAAGGTAGTTGTCCAAAACTCGTTCTTTTCCAATAGAATAACCATGGAAAAGGCAGGAGAGTGGTAAAGTACTGTTTTCTCTAAGTCTGAAGGCTGCCCACACTGTGCCTGTGTGCTGCAGCTTGCATCTTCGCCTTTGGGAAGCTGCCGCTCGCCGATTCTCCCGCAGGCGAAGAAGCGGCTTCTTCGCACACAGAGCATTGTGGCGAGCGCGGGGAGCTCCTGAGAGCGGTTTGTGCCGAAAGAAGCCCGGGACCGGCACTTAGCTTCGGAGAGCTGCGTATCTGCGTCTTCTGCGTGTCTTGCCGCTCTACACTCAGCAAAAAGCTTTTCCACCATATCTTGCAAGAAGAAACTCTGCCAGGAAAGAAAACATCCAAAATCTTGTTCTAAAGCTTGCACGGAGGTCTGCAAAGAGTTTGGCAAGAATGAAAGGTAGTTGTCCAAAACTCGTTCTTTTCCAATAGAATAACCATGGAAAAGGCAGGAGAGTGGTAAAGTACTGTTTTCTCTAAGTCTGAAGTCTGCCCACACTGTGCCTGTTTGCTGCAGCTTGCATCTTCGCCTTTGGGAAGCTGCCGCTCGCCGATTCTCCCGGAGGCGAAGAAGCGGCTTCTTCGCACACAGAGCATTGTGGCGAGCGCAGGGAGCTCCTGAGAGCGGTTTGTGCCGAAAGAAGCCCGGGACCGGCACTTAGCTTCGGAGAGCTGCGTATCTGCGTCTTCTGCGTGTCTTGCCGCTCTACACTCAGCCAAAAGCTTTTCCACCATATCTTGCAAGGAGAAACTCTGCCAGGAAAGAAAACATCCAAAATCTTGTTCTAAAGCTTGCACGGGGGTCTGCAAAGAGTTTGGCAAGAATGAAAGGTAGTTGTCCAAAACTCGTTCTTTTCCAATAGAATAACCATGGAAAAGGCAGGAGAGTGGTAAAGTACTGTTTTCTCTAAGTCTGAAGGCTGCCCACACTGTGCCTGTGTGCCGCAGCTTGCATCTTCGCCTTTGGGAAGCTGCCGCTCGCCGATTCTCCCGCAGGCGAAGAAGCGGCTTCTTCGCACACAGAGCATTGTGGCGAGCGCAGGGAGCTCCTGAGAGCGGTTTGTGCCGAAAGAAGCCCGGGACCGGCACTTAGCTTCGGAGAGCTGCGTATCTGCGTCTTCTGCGTGTCTTGCCGCTCTACACTCAGCCAAAAGCTTTTCCACCATATCTTGCAAGGAGAAACTCTGCCAGGAAAGAAAACATCCAAAATCTTGTTCTAAAGCTTGCACGGGGGTCTGCAAAGAGTTTGGCAAGAATGAAAGGTAGTTGTCCAAAACTCGTTCTTTTCCAATAGAATAACCATGGAAAAGGCAGGAGAGTGGTAAAGTACTGTTTTCTCTAAGTCTGAATGCTGCCCACACTGTGCCTGTGTGCTGCAGCTTGCATCTTCGCCTTTGGGAAGCTGCCGCTCGCCGATTCTCCCGGAGGCGAAGAAGCGGCTTCTTCGCACACAGAGCATTGTGGCGAGCGCAGGGAGCTCCTGAGAGCGGTTTGTGCCGAAAGAAGCCCGGGACCGGCACTTAGCTTCGGAGAGCTGCGTATCTGCGTCTTCTGCGTGTCTTGCCGCTCTACACTCAGCAAAAAGCTTTTCCACCATATCTTGCAAGGAGAAACTCTGCCAGGAAAGAAAACATCCAAAATCTTGTTCTAAAGCTTGCACGGGGGTCTGCAAAGAGTTTGGCAAGAATGAAAGGTATTTGTCCAAAACTCGTTCTTTTCCAATAGAATAACCATGGAAAAGGCAGGAGAGTGGTAAAGTACTGTTTTCTCTAAGTCTGAAGGCTGCCCACACTGTGCCTGTGTGCTGCAGCTTGCATCTTCGCCTTTGGGAAGCTGCCGCTCGCCGATTCTCCCGCAGGCGAAGAAGCGGCTTCTTCGCACACAGAGCATTGTGGCGAGCGCAGGGAGCTCCTGAGAGCGGTTTGTGCCGAAAGAAGCCCGGGACCGGCACTTAGCTTCGGAGAGCTGCGTATCTGCGCCTTCTGCGTGTCTTGCCGCTCTACACTCAGCAAAAAGCTTTTCCACCATATCTTGCAAGGAGAAACTCTGCCAGGAAAGAAAACATCCAAAATCTTGTTCTAAAGCTTGCACGGGGGTCTGCAAAGAGTTTGGCAAGAATGAAAGGTAGTTGTCCAAAACTCGTTCTTTTCCAATAGAATAACCATGGAAAAGGCAGGAGAGTGGTAAAGTACTGTTTTCTCTAAGTCTGAAGGCTGCCCACACTGTGCCTGTGTGCTGCAGCTTGCATCTTCGCCTTTGGGAAGCTGCCGCTCGCCGATTCTCCCGGAGGCGAAGAAGCGGCTTCTTCGCACACAGAGCATTGTGGCGAGCGCAGGGAGCTCCTGAGAGCGGTTTGTGCCGAAAGAAGCCCGGGACCGGCACTTAGCTTCGGAGAGCTGCGTATCTGCGTCTTCTGCGTGTCTTGCCGCTCTACACTCAGACAAAAGCTTTTCCACCATATCTTGCAAGGAGAAACTCTGCCAGGAAAGAAAACATCCAAAATCTTGTTCTAAAGCTTGCACGGGGGTCTGCAAAGAGTTTGGCAAGAATGAAAGGTAGTTGTCCAAAACTCGTTCTTTTCCAATAGAATAACCATGGAAAAGGCAGGAGAGTGGTAAAGTACTGTTTTCTCTAAGTCTGAAGGCTGCCCACACTGTGCCTGTGTGCTGCAGCTTGCATCTTCGCCTTTGGGAAGCTGCCGCTCGCCGATTCTCCCGGAGGCGAAGAAGCGGCTTCTTCGCACACAGAGCATTGTGGCGAGCGCAGGGAGCTCCTGAGAGCGGTTTGTGCCGAAAGAAGCCCGGGACCGGCACTTAGCTTCGGAGAGCTGCGTATCTGCGTCTTCTGCGTGTCTTGCCGCTCTACACTCAGCCAAAAGCTTTTCCACCATATCTTGCAAGGAGAAACTCTGCCAGGAAAGAAAACATCCAAAATCTTGTTCTAAAGCTTGCACGGAGGTCTGCAAAGAGTTTGGCAAGAATGAAAGGTAGTTGTCCAAAACTCGTTCTTTTCCAATAGAATAACCATGGAAAAGGCAGGAGAGTGGTAAAGTACTGTTTTCTCTAAGTCTGAATGCTGCCCACACTGTGCCTGTGTGCTGCAGCTTGCATCTTCGCCTTTGGGAAGCTGCCGCTCGCCGATTCTCCCGGAGGCGAAGAAGCGGCTTCTTCGCACACAGAGCATTGTGGCGAGCGCAGGGAGCTCCTGAGAGCGGTTTGTGCCGAAAGAAGCCCGGGACCGGCACTTAGCTTCGGAGAGCTGCGTATCTGCGTCTTCTGCGTGTCTTGCCGCTCTACACTCAGCCAAAAGCTTTTCCACCATATCTTGCAAGGAGAAACTCTGCCAGGAAAGAAAACATCCAAAATCTTGTTCTAAAGCTTGCACGGAGGTCTGCAAAGAGTTTGGCAAGAATGAAAGGTAGTTGTCCAAAACTCGTTCTTTTCCAATAGAATAACCATGGAAAAGGCAGGAGAGTGGTAAAGTACTGTTTTCTCTAAGTCTGAAGGCTGCCCACACTGTGCCTGTGTGCTGCAGCTTGCATCTTCGCCTTTGGGAAGCTGCCGCTCGCCGATTCTCCCGCAGGCGAAGAAGCGGCTTCTTCGCACACAGAGCATTGTGGCGAGCGCAGGGAGCTCCTGAGAGCGGTTTGTGCCGAAAGAAGCCCGGGACCGGCACTTAGCTTCGGAGAGCTGCGTATCTGCGTCTTCTGCGTGTCTTGCCGCTCTACACTCAGCAAAAAGCTTTTCCACCATATCTTGCAAGGAGAAACTCTGCCAGGAAAGAAAACATCCAAAATCTTGTTCTAAAGCTTGCACGGGGGTCTGCAAAGAGTTTGGCAAGAATGAAAGGTAGTTGTCCAAAACTCGTTCTTTTCCAATAGAATAACCATGGAAAAGGCAGGAGAGTGGTAAAGTACTGTTTTCTCTAAGTCTGAATGCTGCCCACACTGTGCCTGTGTGCTGCAGCTTGCATCTTCGCCTTTGGGAAGCTGCCGCTCGCCGATTCTCCCGCAGGCGAAGAAGCGGCTTCTTCGCACACAGAGCATTGTGGCGAGCGCAGGGAGCTCCTGAGAGCGGTTTGTGCCGAAAGAAGCCCGGGACCGGCACTTAGCTTCGGAGAGCTGCGTATCTGCGTCTTCTGCGTGTCTTGCCGCTCTACACTCAGCCAAAAGCTTTTCCACCATATCTTGCAAGGAGAAACTCTGCCAGGAAAGAAAACATCCAAAATCTTGTTCTAAAGCTTGCACGGGGGTCTGCAAAGAGTTTGGCAAGAATGAAAGGTAGTTGTCCAAAACTCGTTCTTTTCCAATAGAATAACCATGGAAAAGGCAGGAGAGTGGTAAAGTACTGTTTTCTCTAAGTCTGAAGGCTGCCCACACTTGCCTGTGTGCTGCAGCTTGCATCTTCGCCTTTGGGAAGCTGCCGCTCGCCGACTCTCCCGCAGGCGAAGAAGCGGCTTCTTCGCACACAGAGCATTGTGGCGAGCGCAGGGAGCTCCTGAGAGCGGTTTGTGCCGAAAGAAGCCCGGGACCGGCACTTAGCTTCGGAGAGCTGCGTATCTGCGTCTTCTGCGTGTCTTGCCGCTCTACACTCAGCCAAAAGCTTTTCCACCATATCTTGCAAGGAGAAACTCTGCCAGGAAAGAAAACATCCAAAATCTTGTTCTAAAGCTTGCACGGGGGTCTGCAAAGAGTTTGGCAAGAATGAAAGGTAGTTGTCCAAAACTCGTTCTTTTCCAATAGAATAACCATGGAAAAGGCAGGAGAGTGGTAAAGTACTGTTTTCTCTAAGTCTGAAGGCTGCCCACACTGTGCCTGTGTGCTGCAGCTTGCATCTTCGCCTTTGCGAAGCTGCCGCTCGCCGATTCTCCCGCAGGCGAAGAAGCGGCTTCTTCGCACACAGAGCATTGTGGCGAGCGCCGGGAGCTCCTGAGAGCGGTTTGTGCCGAAAGAAGCCCGGGACCGGCACTTAGCTTCGGAGAGCTGCGTATCTGCGTCTTCTGCGTGTCTTGCCGCTCTACACTCAGCCAAAAGCTTTTCCACCATATCTTGCAAGGAGAAACTCTGCCAGGAAAGAAAACATCCAAAATCTTGTTCTAAAGCTTGCACGGGGGTCTGCAAAGAGTTTGGCAAGAATGAAAGGTAGTTGTCCAAAACTCGTTCTTTTCCAATAGAATAACCATGGAAAAGGCAGGAGAGTGGTAAAGTACTGTTTTCTCTAAGTCTGAAGGCTGCCCACACTGTGCCTGTGTGCTGCAGCTTGCATCTTCGCCTTTGGGAAGCTGCCGCTCGCCGATTCTTCCGCAGGCGAAGAAGCGGCTTCTTCGCACACAGAGCATTGTGGCGAGCGCAGGGAGCTCCTGAGAGCGGTTTGTGCCGAAAGAAGCCCGGGACCGGCACTTAGCTTCGGAGAGCTGCGTATCTGCGTCTTCTGCGTGTCTTGCCGCTCTACACTCAGCCAAAAGCTTTTCCACCATATCTTGCAAGGAGAAACTCTGCCAGGAAAGAAAACATCCAAAATCTTGTTCTAAAGCTTGCACGGGGGTCTGCAAAGAGTTTGGCAAGAATGAAAGGTAGTTGTCCAAAACTCGTTCTTTTCCAATAGAATAACCATGGAAAAGGCAGGAGAGTGGTAAAGTACTGTTTTCTCTAAGTCTGAATGCTGCCCACACTGTGCCTGTGTGCTGCAGCTTGCATCTTCGCCTTTGGGAAGCTGCCGCTCGCCGATTCTCCCGGAGGCGAAGAAGCGGCTTCTTCGCACACAGAGCATTGTGGCGAGCGCAGGGAGCTCCTGAGAGCGGTTTGTGCCGAAAGAAGCCCGGGACCGGCACTTAGCTTCGGAGAGCTGCGTATCTGCGTCTTCTGCGTGTCTTGCCGCTCTACACTCAGCCAAAAGCTTTTCCACCATATCTTGCAAGGAGAAACTCTGCCAGGAAAGAAAACATCGAAAATCTTGTTCTAAAGCTTGCACGGGGGTCTGCAAAGAGTTTGGCAAGAATGAAAGGTAGTTGTCCAAAACTCGTTCTTTTCCAATAGAATAACCATGGAAAAGGCAGGAGAGTGGTAAAGTACTGTTTTCTCTAAGTCTGAAGGCTGCCCACACTGTGCCTGTGTGCTGCAGCTTGCATCTTCGCCTTTGGGAAGCTGCCGCTCGCCGATTCTCCCGGAGGCGAAGAAGCGGCTTCTTCGCACACAGAGCATTGTGGCGAGCGCAGGGAGCTCCTGAGAGCGGTTTGTGCCGAAAGAAGCCCGGGACCGGCACTTAGCTTCGGAGAGCTGCGTATCTGCGTCTTCTGCGTGTCTTGCCGCTCTACACTCAGCCAAAAGCTTTTCCACCATATCTTGCAAGGAGAAACTCTGCCAGGAAAGAAAACATCCAAAATCTTGTTCTAAAGCTTGCACGGGGGTCTGCAAAGAGTTTGGCAAGAATGAAAGGTAGTTGTCCAAAACTCGTTCTTTTCCAATAGAATAACCATGGAAAAGGCAGGAGAGTGGTAAAGTACTGTTTTCTCTAAGTCTGAAGGCTGCCCACACTGTGCCTGTGTGCTGCAGCTTGCATCTTCGCCTTTGCGAAGCTGCCGCTCGCCGATTCTCCCGCAGGCGAAGAAGCGGCTTCTTCGCACACAGAGCATTGTGGCGAGCGCCGGGAGCTCCTGAGAGCGGTTTGTGCCGAAAGAAGCCCGGGACCGGCACTTAGCTTCGGAGAGCTGCGTATCTGCGTCTTCTGCGTGTCTTGCCGCTCTACACTCAGCCAAAAGCTTTTCCACCATATCTTGCAAGGAGAAACTCTGCCAGGAAAGAAAACATCCAAAATCTTGTTCTAAAGCTTGCACGGGGGTCTGCAAAGAGTTTGGCAAGAATGAAAGGTAGTTGTCCAAAACTCGTTCTTTTCCAATAGAATAACCATGGAAAAGGCAGGAGAGTGGTAAAGTACTGTTTTCTCTAAGTCTGAAGGCTGCCCACACTGTGCCTGTGTGCTGCAGCTTGCATCTTCGCCTTTGGGAAGCTGCCGCTCGCCGATTCTTCCGCAGGCGAAGAAGCGGCTTCTTCGCACACAGAGCATTGTGGCGAGCGCAGGGAGCTCCTGAGAGCGGTTTGTGCCGAAAGAAGCCCGGGACCGGCACTTAGCTTCGGAGAGCTGCGTATCTGCGTCTTCTGCGTGTCTTGCCGCTCTACACTCAGCCAAAAGCTTTTCCACCATATCTTGCAAGGAGAAACTCTGCCAGGAAAGAAAACATCCAAAATCTTGTTCTAAAGCTTGCACGGGGGTCTGCAAAGAGTTTGGCAAGAATGAAAGGTAGTTGTCCAAAACTCGTTCTTTTCCAATAGAATAACCATGGAAAAGGCAGGAGAGTGGTAAAGTACTGTTTTCTCTAAGTCTGAATGCTGCCCACACTGTGCCTGTGTGCTGCAGCTTGCATCTTCGCCTTTGGGAAGCTGCCGCTCGCCGATTCTCCCGGAGGCGAAGAAGCGGCTTCTTCGCACACAGAGCATTGTGGCGAGCGCAGGGAGCTCCTGAGAGCGGTTTGTGCCGAAAGAAGCCCGGGACCGGCACTTAGCTTCGGAGAGCTGCGTATCTGCGTCTTCTGCGTGTCTTGCCGCTCTACACTCAGCCAAAAGCTTTTCCACCATATCTTGCAAGGAGAAACTCTGCCAGGAAAGAAAACATCGAAAATCTTGTTCTAAAGCTTGCACGGGGGTCTGCAAAGAGTTTGGCAAGAATGAAAGGTAGTTGTCCAAAACTCGTTCTTTTCCAATAGAATAACCATGGAAAAGGCAGGAGAGTGGTAAAGTACTGTTTTCTCTAAGTCTGAAGGCTGCCCACACTGTGCCTGTGTGCTGCAGCTTGCATCTTCGCCTTTGGGAAGCTGCCGCTCGCCGATTCTCCCGGAGGCAAAGAAGCGGCTTCTTCGCACACAGAGCATTGTGGCGAGCGCAGGGAGCTCCTGAGAGCGGTTTGTGCCGAAAGAAGCCCGGGACCGGCACTTAGCTTCGGAGAGCTGCGTATCTGCGTCTTCTGCGTGTCTTGCCGCTCTACACTCAGCAAAAAGCTTTTCCACCATATCTTGCAAGGAGAAACTCTGCCAGGAAAGAAAACATCCAAAATCTTGTTCTAAAGCTTGCACGGGGGTCTGCAAAGAGTTTGGCAAGAATGAAAGGTAGTTGTCCAAAACTCGTTCTTTTCCAATAGAATAACCATGGATAAGGCAGGAGAGTGGTAAAGTACTGTTTTCTCTAAGTCTGAAGGCTGCCCACACTGTGCCTGCGTGCTGCAGCTTGCATCTTCGCCTTTGGGAAGCTGCCGCTCGCCGATTCTCCCGGAGGCGAAGAAGCGGCTTCTTCGCACACAGAGCATTGTGGCGAGCGCAGGGAGCTGCTGAGAGCGGTTTGTGCCGAAAGAAGCCCGGGACCGGCACTTAGCTTCGGAGAGCTGCGTATCTGCGTCTTCTGCGTGTCTTGCCGCTCTACACTCAGCAAAAAGCTTTTCCACCATATCTTGCAAGGAGAAACTCTGCCAGGAAAGAAAACATCCAAAATCTTGTTCTAAAGCTTGCACGCGGGTCTGCAAAGAGTTTGGCAAGAATGAAAGGTAGTTGTCCAAAACTCGTTCTTTTCCAATAGAATAACCATGGAAAAGGCAGGAGAGTGGTAAAGTACTGTTTTCTCTAAGTCTGAAGGCTGCCCACACTGTGCCTGCGTGCTGCAGCTTGCATCTTCGCCTTTGGGAAGCTGCCGCTCGCCGATTCTCCCGCAGGCGAAGAAGCGGCTTCTTCGCACACAGAGCATTGTGGCGAGCGCAGGGAGCTCCTGAGAGCGGTTTGTGCCGAAAGAAGCCCGGGACCGGCACTTAGCTTCGGAGAGCTGCGTATCTGCGCCTTCTGCGTGTCTTGCCGCTCTACACTCAGCAAAAAGCTTTTCCACCATATCTTGCAAGGAGAAACTCTGCCAGGAAAGAAAACATCCAAAATCTTGTTCTAAAGCTTGCACGGGGGTCTGCAAAGAGTTTGGCAAGAATGAAAGGTAGTTGTCCAAAACTCGTTCTTTTCCAATAGAATAACCATGGAAAAGGCAGGAGAGTGGTAAAGTACTGTTTTCTCTAAGTCTGAAGGCTGCCCACACTGTGCCTGTGTGCTGCAGCTTGCATCTTCGCCTTTGGGAAGCTGCCGCTCGCCGATTCTCCCGGAGGCGAAGAAGCGGCTTCTTCGCACACAGAGCATTGTGGCGAGCGCAGGGAGCTCCTGAGAGCGGTTTGTGCCGAAAGAAGCCCGGGACCGGCACTTAGCTTCGGAGAGCTGCGTATCTGCGTCTTCTGCGTGTCTTGCCGCTCTACACTCAGCCAAAAGCTTTTCCACCATATCTTGCAAGGAGAAACTCTGCCAGGAAAGAAAACATCGAAAATCTTGTTCTAAAGCTTGCACGGGGGTCTGCAAAGAGTTTGGCAAGAATGAAAGGTAGTTGTCCAAAACTCGTTCTTTTCCAATAGAATAACCA